>NW_026870080.1:0-300000 GCF_963584025.1 Labrus mixtus | reverse complement strand
TTCAACTTTTTTGAAGCCCAAATACTTCATGAAAATTTTCAACTTTTTTGAAGCCGAATTTCTTCATGAAAATTTTCAACTTTTTTGAAGCCGAAATACTTCATGAAAATTTTCAACTTTTTTGAAGTCCAAATACTTCATGAATATATTCAACTTTTTTGAAGCCCAAATCCTTCATGAAAATTTTCAACTTTTTTGAAGCCCAAATACTTCATGAATATTTTCAACTTTTTTGAAGCCCAAATCCTTCATGAAAATTTTCAACTTTTTTGACGCCCAAATACTTCATGAAAATTTTCAACTTTTTTGAAGCCCAAATCCTTCATGAAAATGTTAAACTTTTTTGAAGCCCAAATACTTCATGAATATATTCAACTTTTTTGAAGCCCAAATACTTCATGAATATATTCAACTTTTTTGAATCCCAAATCCTTCATGAAAATTTTCAACTTTTTTGAAGCCCAAATACTTCATGAAAATTTTCAACTTTTTTGAAGCCGAATTTCTTCATGAAAATTTTCAACTTTTTTGAAGCCCAAATACTTCATGAAAATTTTCAACTTTTTTGAAGCCCAAATACTTCATGAAAATATTCAACTTTTTTGAATCCCAAATCCTTCATGAAAATTTTCAACTTTTTTGAAGCCCAAATACTTCATGAAAATTTTCAACTTTTTTGAAGCCGAATTTCTTCATGAAAATTTTCAACTTTTTTGAAGCCCAAATACTTGATGAAAATTTTCAACTTTTTTGAATCCCAAATACTTTCTTAAAATTTTCAACTTTTTTGAAGCCCAAATACTTCATGAAAATGTTCAACTTTTTTGAAGCCCAATTTCTTCATGAAAATTTTCAACTTTTTTGAATCCCAAATACTTCTTGAAAATATTCAACTTTTTTGAAGCCCAAATACTTCATGAATATATTCAACTTTTTTGAATCCCAAATCCTTCATGAAAATTTTCAACTTTTTTGAAGCCCAAATACTTCATGAAAATTTTCAACTTTTTTGAAGCCCAAATACTTCATGAAAATATTCAACTTTTTTGAAGCCGAAATACAACATGAATATATTCAACTTTTTTGAAGCCCAAATCCTTCATGAAAATTTTCAACTTTTTTGACGCCCAAATACTTCATGAAAATGTTCAACTTTTTTGAAGCCCAAATCCTTCATGAAAATGTTCAACTTTTTTGAAGCCCAAATACTTCATGAAATATTCAACTTTTTTGAAGCCCAAATACTTCATGAATATATTCAACTTTTTTGAATCCCAAATCCTTCATGAAAATTTTCAACTTTTTTGAAGCCCAAATACTTCATGAAAATTTTCAACTTTTTTGAAGCCGAATTTCTTCATGAAAATTTTCAACTTTTTTGAAGCCCAAATACTTCATGAATGTATTCAACTTTTTTGAATCCCAAATCCTTCATGAAAATTTTCAACTTTTTTGAAGCCCAAATACTTCATGAAAATTTTCAACTTTTTTGAAGCCGAATTTCTTCATGAAAATTTTCAACTTTTTTGAAGCCCAAATACTTCATGAAAATTTTCAACTTTTTTGAAGCCCAAATACTTCATGAAAATATTCAACTTTTTTGAATCCCAAATCCTTTATGAAAATTTTCAACTTTTTTGAAGCCCAAATACTTCATGAAAATTTTCAACTTTTTTGAAGCCGAATTTCTTCATGAAAATTTTCAACTTTTTTGAAGCCCAAATACTTCATGAAAATTTTCAACTTTTTTGAATCCCAAATACTTTCTTAAAATTTTCAACTTTTTTGAAGCCCAAATACTTCATGAAAATGTTCAACTTTTTTGAAGCCCAATTTCTTCATGAAAATTTTCAACTTTTTTGAATCCCAAATACTTCTTGAAAATATTCAACTTTTTTGAAGCCCAAATACTTCATGAATATATTCAACTTTTTTGAATCCCAAATCCTTCATGAAAATTTTCAACTTTTTTGAAGCCCAAATACTTCATGAAAATTTTCAACTTTTTTGAAGCCCAAATACTTCATGAAAATATTCAACTTTTTTGAAGCCGAAATACTTCATGAATATATTCAACTTTTTTGAATCCCAAATCCTTCATGAAAATTTTCAACTTTTTTGAAGCCCAAATACTTAATGAAAATTTTCAACTTTTTTGAAGCCGAATTTCTTCATGAAAATTTTCAACTTTTTTGAAGCCCAAATACTTGATGAAAATTTTCACCTTTTTTGAATCCCAAATACTTCATGAATATTTTCAACTTTTTTGAAGCCCAAATCCTTCATGAAAATTTTCAACTTTTTTGAAGCCCAAATACTTCATGAAAATTTTCAACTTTTTTGAAGCCGAATTTCTTCATGAAAATTTTCAACTTTTTTGAAGCCGAAATACTTCATGAAAATTTTCAACTTTTTTGAAGTCCAAATACTTCATGAATATATTCAACTTTTTTGAAGCCCAAATCCTTCATGAAAATTTTCAACTTTTTTGAAGCCCAAATACTTCATGAATATTTTCAACTTTTTTGAAGCCCAAATCCTTCATGAAAATTTTCAACTTTTTTGACGCCCAAATACTTCATGAAAATTTTCAACTTTTTTGAAGCCCAAATCCTTCATGAAAATGTTCAACTTTTTTGAAGCCCAAATACTTCATGAATATATTCAACTTTTTTGAAGCCCAAATACTTCATGAATATATTCAACTTTTTTGAATCCCAAATCCTTCATGAAAATTTTCAACTTTTTTGAAGCCCAAATACTTCATGAAAATTTTCAACTTTTTTGAAGCCGAATTTCTTCATGAAAATTTTCAACTTTTTTGAAGCCCAAATACTTCATGAAAATTTTCAACTTTTTTGAAGCCCAAATACTTCATGAAAATATTCAACTTTTTTGAATCCCAAATCCTTCATGAAAATTTTCAACTTTTTTGAAGCCCAAATACTTCATGAAAATTTTCAACTTTTTTGAAGCCGAATTTCTTCATGAAAATTTTCAACTTTTTTGAAGCCCAAATACTTGATGAAAATTTTCAACTTTTTTGAATCCCAAATACTTTCTTAAAATTTTCAACTTTTTTGAAGCCCAAATACTTCATGAAAATGTTCAACTTTTTTGAAGCCCAATTTCTTCATGAAAATTTTCAACTTTTTTGAATCCCAAATACTTCTTGAAAATATTCAACTTTTTTGAAGCCCAAATACTTCATGAATATATTCAACTTTTTTGAATCCCAAATCCTTCATGAAAATTTTCAACTTTTTTGAAGCCCAAATACAACATGAATATATTCAACTTTTTTGAATCCCAAATCCTTCATGAAAATTTTCAACTTTTTTGAAGCCCAAATACTTAATGAAAATTTTCAACTTTTTTGAAGCCGAATTTCTTCATGAAAATTTTCAACTTTTTTGAAGCCCAAATACTTCATGAAAATATTCAACTTTTTTGAATCCCAAATCCTTCATGAAAATTTTCAACTTTTTTGAAGCCCAAATACTTCATGAAAATTTTCAACTTTTTTGAAGCCGAATTTCTTCATGAAAATTTTCAACTTTTTTGAAGCCCAAATACTTGATGAAAATTTTCAACTTTTTTGAATCCCAAATACTTTCTTAAAATTTTCAACTTTTTTGAAGCCCAAATACTTCATGAAAATGTTCAACTTTTTTGAAGCCCAATTTCTTCATGAAAATTTTCAACTTTTTTGAATCCCAAATACTTCTTGAAAATATTCAACTTTTTTGAAGCCCAAATACTTCATGAATATATTCAACTTTTTTGAATCCCAAATCCTTCATGAAAATTTTCAACTTTTTTGAAGCCCAAATACTTCATGAAAATTTTCAACTTTTTTGAAGCCCAAATACTTCATGAAAATATTCAACTTTTTTGAAGCCGAAATACAACATGAATATATTCAACTTTTTTGAATCCCAAATCCTTCATGAAAATTTTCAACTTTTTTGAAGCCCAAATACTTAATGAAAATTTTCAACTTTTTTGAAGCCGAATTTCTTCATGAAAATTTTCAACTTTTTTGAAGCCCAAATACTTGATGAAAATTTTCACCTTTTTTGAATCCCAAATACTTCATGAATATTTTCAACTTTTTTGAAGCCCAAATCCTTCATGAAAATTTTCAACTTTTTTGAAGCCCAAATACTTCATGAAAATTTTCATCTTTTTTGAAGCCGAATTTCTTCATGAAAATTTTCAACTTTTTTGAAGCCGAATTTCTTCATGAAAATTTTCAACTTTTTTGAAGCCCAAATACTTCATGAAAATTTTCAACTTTTTTGAATCCCAAATACTTTCTTAAAATTTTCAACTTTTTTGAAGCCCAAATACTTCATGAAAATGTTCAACTTTTTTGAAGCCCAATTTCTTCATGAAAATTTTCAACTTTTTTGAATCCCAAATACTTCTTGAAAATATTCAACTTTTTTGAAGCCCAAATACTTCATGAATATATTCAACTTTTTTGAATCCCAAATCCTTCATGAAAATTTTCAACTTTTTTGAAGCCCAAATACTTCATGAAAATTTTCAACTTTTTTGAAGCCCAAATACTTCATGAAAATATTCAACTTTTTTGAAGCCGAAATACTTCATGAATATATTCAACTTTTTTGAATCCCAAATCCTTCATGAAAATTTTCAACTTTTTTGAAGCCCAAATACTTAATGAAAATTTTCAACTTTTTTGAAGCCGAATTTCTTCATGAAAATTTTCAACTTTTTTGAAGCCCAAATACTTGATGAAAATTTTCACCTTTTTTGAATCCCAAATACTTCATGAATATTTTCAACTTTTTTGAAGCCCAAATCCTTCATGAAAATTTTCAACTTTTTTGAAGCCCAAATACTTCATGAAAATTTTCAACTTTTTTGAAGCCGAATTTCTTCATGAAAATTTTCAACTTTTTTGAAGCCGAAATACTTCATGAAAATTTTCAACTTTTTTGAAGTCCAAATACTTCATGAATATATTCAACTTTTTTGAAGCCCAAATCCTTCATGAAAATTTTCAACTTTTTTGAAGCCCAAATACTTCATGAATATTTTCAACTTTTTTGAAGCCCAAATCCTTCATGAAAATTTTCAACTTTTTTGACGCCCAAATACTTCATGAAAATTTTCAACTTTTTTGAAGCCCAAATCCTTCATGAAAATGTTCAACTTTTTTGAAGCCCAAATACTTCATGAATATATTCAACTTTTTTGAAGCCCAAATACTTCATGAATATATTCAACTTTTTTGAATCCCAAATCCTTCATGAAAATTTTCAACTTTTTTGAAGCCCAAATACTTCATGAAAATTTTCAACTTTTTTGAAGCCGAATTTCTTCATGAAAATTTTCAACTTTTTTGAAGCCCAAATACTTCATGAAAATTTTCAACTTTTTTGAAGCCCAAATACTTCATGAAAATATTCAACTTTTTTGAATCCCAAATCCTTCATGAAAATTTTCAACTTTTTTGAAGCCCAAATACTTCATGAAAATTTTCAACTTTTTTGAAGCCGAATTTCTTCATGAAAATTTTCAACTTTTTTGAAGCCCAAATACTTGATGAAAATTTTCAACTTTTTTGAATCCCAAATACTTTCTTAAAATTTTCAACTTTTTTGAAGCCCAAATACTTCATGAAAATGTTCAACTTTTTTGAAGCCCAATTTCTTCATGAAAATTTTCAACTTTTTTGAATCCCAAATACTTCTTGAAAATATTCAACTTTTTTGAAGCCCAAATACTTCATGAATATATTCAACTTTTTTGAATCCCAAATCCTTCATGAAAATTTTCAACTTTTTTGAAGCCCAAATACTTCATGAAAATTTTCAACTTTTTTGAAGCCCAAATACTTCATGAAAATATTCAACTTTTTTGAAGCCGAAATACAACATGAATATATTCAACTTTTTTGAAGCCCAAATCCTTCATGAAAATTTTCAACTTTTTTGACGCCCAAATACTTCATGAAAATGTTCAACTTTTTTGAAGCCCAAATCCTTCATGAAAATGTTCAACTTTTTTGAAGCCCAAATACTTCATGAAATATTCAACTTTTTTGAAGCCCAAATACTTCATGAATATATTCAACTTTTTTGAAGCCCAAATACTTCATGAAAATTTTCAACTTTTTTGAATCCCAAATACTTTCTTAAAATTTTCAACTTTTTTGAAGCCCAAATACTTCATGAAAATGTTCAACTTTTTTGAAGCCCAATTTCTTCATGAAAATTTTCAACTTTTTTGAATCCCAAATACTTCTTGAAAATATTCAACTTTTTTGAAGCCCAAATACTTCATGAATATATTCAACTTTTTTGAATCCCAAATCCTTCATGAAAATTTTCAACTTTTTTGAAGCCCAAATACTTCATGAAAATTTTCAACTTTTTTGAAGCCCAAATACTTCATGAAAATATTCAACTTTTTTGAAGCCGAAATACTTCATGAATATATTCAACTTTTTTGAATCCCAAATCCTTCATGAAAATTTTCAACTTTTTTGAAGCCCAAATACTTAATGAAAATTTTCAACTTTTTTGAAGCCGAATTTCTTCATGAAAATTTTCAACTTTTTTGAAGCCCAAATACTTGATGAAAATTTTCACCTTTTTTGAATCCCAAATACTTCATGAATATTTTCAACTTTTTTGAAGCCCAAATCCTTCATGAAAATTTTCAACTTTTTTGAAGCCCAAATACTTCATGAAAATTTTCAACTTTTTTGAAGCCGAATTTCTTCATGAAAATTTTCAACTTTTTTGAAGCCGAAATACTTCATGAAAATTTTCAACTTTTTTGAAGTCCAAATACTTCATGAATATATTCAACTTTTTTGAAGCCCAAATCCTTCATGAAAATTTTCAACTTTTTTGAAGCCCAAATACTTCATGAATATTTTCAACTTTTTTGAAGCCCAAATCCTTCATGAAAATTTTCAACTTTTTTGACGCCCAAATACTTCATGAAAATTTTCAACTTTTTTGAAGCCCAAATCCTTCATGAAAATGTTCAACTTTTTTGAAGCCCAAATACTTCATGAATATATTCAACTTTTTTGAAGCCCAAATACTTCATGAATATATTCAACTTTTTTGAATCCCAAATCCTTCATGAAAATTTTCAACTTTTTTGAAGCCCAAATACTTCATGAAAATTTTCAACTTTTTTGAAGCCGAATTTCTTCATGAAAATTTTCAACTTTTTTGAAGCCCAAATACTTGATGAAAATTTTCAACTTTTTTGAATCCCAAATACTTTCTTAAAATTTTCAACTTTTTTGAAGCCCAAATACTTCATGAAAATGTTCAACTTTTTTGAAGCCCAATTTCTTCATGAAAATTTTCAACTTTTTTGAATCCCAAATACTTCTTGAAAATATTCAACTTTTTTGAAGCCCAAATACTTCATGAATATATTCAACTTTTTTGAATCCCAAATCCTTCATGAAAATTTTCAACTTTTTTGAAGCCCAAATACTTCATGAAAATATTCAACTTTTTTGAAGCCGAAATACAACATGAATATATTCAACTTTTTTGAATCCCAAATCCTTCATGAAAATTTTCAACTTTTTTGAAGCCCAAATACTTAATGAAAATTTTCAACTTTTTTGAAGCCGAATTTCTTCATGAAAATTTTCAACTTTTTTGAAGCCCAAATACTTGATGAAAATTTTCACCTTTTTTGAATCCCAAATACTTCATGAATAATTTCAACTTTTTTGAAGCCCAAATCCTTCATGAAAATTTTCAACTTTTTTGAAGCCCAAATACTTCATGAAAATTTTCATCTTTTTTGAAGCCGAATTTCTTCATGAAAATTTTCAACTTTTTTGAAGCCCAAATACTTCATGAAAATTTTCAACTTTTTTGAAGCCGAATTTCTTCATGAAAATTTTCAACTTTTTTGAAGCCCAAATACTTGATGAAAATTTTCAACTTTTTTGAATCCCAAATACTTTCTTAAAATTTTCAACTTTTTTGAAGCCCAAATACTTCATGAAAATGTTCAACTTTTTTGAAGCCCAATTTCTTCATGAAAATTTTCAACTTTTTTGAATCCCAAATACTTCTTGAAAATATTCAACTTTTTTGAAGCCCAAATACTTCATGAATATATTCAACTTTTTTGAATCCCAAATCCTTCATGAAAATTTTCAACTTTTTTGAAGCCCAAATACTTCATGAAAATTTTCAACTTTTTTGAAGCCCAAATACTTCATGAAAATATTCAACTTTTTTGAAGCCGAAATACAACATGAATATATTCAACTTTTTTGAATCCCAAATCCTTCATGAAAATTTTCAACTTTTTTGAAGCCCAAATACTTAATGAAAATTTTCAACTTTTTTGAAGCCGAATTTCTTCATGAAAATTTTCAACTTTTTTGAAGCCCAAATACTTGATGAAAATTTTCACCTTTTTTGAATCCCAAATACTTCATGAATATTTTCAACTTTTTTGAAGCCCAAATCCTTCATGAAAATTTTCAACTTTTTTGAAGCCCAAATACTTCATGAAAATTTTCATCTTTTTTGAAGCCGAATTTCTTCATGAAAATTTTCAACTTTTTTGAAGCCGAATTTCTTCATGAAAATTTTCAACTTTTTTGAAGCCCAAATACTTCATGAAAATTTTCAACTTTTTTGAATCCCAAATACTTTCTTAAAATTTTCAACTTTTTTGAAGCCCAAATACTTCATGAAAATGTTCAACTTTTTTGAAGCCCAATTTCTTCATGAAAATTTTCAACTTTTTTGAATCCCAAATACTTCTTGAAAATATTCAACTTTTTTGAAGCCCAAATACTTCATGAATATATTCAACTTTTTTGAATCCCAAATCCTTCATGAAAATTTTCAACTTTTTTGAAGCCCAAATACTTCATGAAAATTTTCAACTTTTTTGAAGCCCAAATACTTCATGAAAATATTCAACTTTTTTGAAGCCGAAATACTTCATGAATATATTCAACTTTTTTGAATCCCAAATCCTTCATGAAAATTTTCAACTTTTTTGAAGCCCAAATACTTAATGAAAATTTTCAACTTTTTTGAAGCCGAATTTCTTCATGAAAATTTTCAACTTTTTTGAAGCCCAAATACTTGATGAAAATTTTCACCTTTTTTGAATCCCAAATACTTCATGAATATTTTCAACTTTTTTGAAGCCCAAATCCTTCATGAAAATTTTCAACTTTTTTGAAGCCCAAATACTTCATGAAAATTTTCAACTTTTTTGAAGCCGAATTTCTTCATGAAAATTTTCAACTTTTTTGAAGCCGAAATACTTCATGAAAATTTTCAACTTTTTTGAAGTCCAAATACTTCATGAATATATTCAACTTTTTTGAAGCCCAAATCCTTCATGAAAATTTTCAACTTTTTTGAAGCCCAAATACTTCATGAATATTTTCAACTTTTTTGAAGCCCAAATCCTTCATGAAAATTTTCAACTTTTTTGACGCCCAAATACTTCATGAAAATTTTCAACTTTTTTGAAGCCCAAATCCTTCATGAAAATGTTCAACTTTTTTGAAGCCCAAATACTTCATGAATATATTCAACTTTTTTGAAGCCCAAATACTTCATGAATATATTCAACTTTTTTGAATCCCAAATCCTTCATGAAAATTTTCAACTTTTTTGAAGCCCAAATACTTCATGAAAATTTTCAACTTTTTTGAAGCCGAATTTCTTCATGAAAATTTTCAACTTTTTTGAAGCCCAAATACTTCATGAAAATTTTCAACTTTTTTGAAGCCCAAATACTTCATGAAAATATTCAACTTTTTTGAATCCCAAATCCTTCATGAAAATTTTCAACTTTTTTGAAGCCCAAATACTTCATGAAAATTTTCAACTTTTTTGAAGCCGAATTTCTTCATGAAAATTTTCAACTTTTTTGAAGCCCAAATACTTGATGAAAATTTTCAACTTTTTTGAATCCCAAATACTTTCTTAAAATTTTCAACTTTTTTGAAGCCCAAATACTTCATGAAAATGTTCAACTTTTTTGAAGCCCAATTTCTTCATGAAAATTTTCAACTTTTTTGAATCCCAAATACTTCTTGAAAATATTCAACTTTTTTGAAGCCCAAATACTTCATGAATATATTCAACTTTTTTGAATCCCAAATCCTTCATGAAAATTTTCAACTTTTTTGAAGCCCAAATACTTCATGAAAATTTTCAACTTTTTTGAAGCCCAAATACTTCATGAAAATATTCAACTTTTTTGAAGCCGAAATACAACATGAATATATTCAACTTTTTTGAAGCCCAAATCCTTCATGAAAATTTTCAACTTTTTTGACGCCCAAATACTTCATGAAAATGTTCAACTTTTTTGAAGCCCAAATCCTTCATGAAAATGTTCAACTTTTTTGAAGCCCAAATACTTCATGAAATATTCAACTTTTTTGAAGCCCAAATACTTCATGAATATATTCAACTTTTTTGAAGCCCAAATACTTCATGAAAATTTTCAACTTTTTTGAATCCCAAATACTTTCTTAAAATTTTCAACTTTTTTGAAGCCCAAATACTTCATGAAAATGTTCAACTTTTTTGAAGCCCAATTTCTTCATGAAAATTTTCAACTTTTTTGAATCCCAAATACTTCTTGAAAATATTCAACTTTTTTGAAGCCCAAATACTTCATGAATATATTCAACTTTTTTGAATCCCAAATCCTTCATGAAAATTTTCAACTTTTTTGAAGCCCAAATACTTCATGAAAATTTTCAACTTTTTTGAAGCCCAAATACTTCATGAAAATATTCAACTTTTTTGAAGCCGAAATACTTCATGAATATATTCAACTTTTTTGAATCCCAAATCCTTCATGAAAATTTTCAACTTTTTTGAAGCCCAAATACTTAATGAAAATTTTCAACTTTTTTGAAGCCGAATTTCTTCATGAAAATTTTCAACTTTTTTGAAGCCCAAATACTTGATGAAAATTTTCACCTTTTTTGAATCCCAAATACTTCATGAATATTTTCAACTTTTTTGAAGCCCAAATCCTTCATGAAAATTTTCAACTTTTTTGAAGCCCAAATACTTCATGAAAATTTTCAACTTTTTTGAAGCCGAATTTCTTCATGAAAATTTTCAACTTTTTTGAAGCCGAAATACTTCATGAAAATTTTCAACTTTTTTGAAGTCCAAATACTTCATGAATATATTCAACTTTTTTGAAGCCCAAATCCTTCATGAAAATTTTCAACTTTTTTGAAGCCCAAATACTTCATGAATATTTTCAACTTTTTTGAAGCCCAAATCCTTCATGAAAATTTTCAACTTTTTTGACGCCCAAATACTTCATGAAAATTTTCAACTTTTTTGAAGCCCAAATCCTTCATGAAAATGTTCAACTTTTTTGAAGCCCAAATACTTCATGAATATATTCAACTTTTTTGAAGCCCAAATACTTCATGAATATATTCAACTTTTTTGAATCCCAAATCCTTCATGAAAATTTTCAACTTTTTTGAAGCCCAAATACTTCATGAAAATTTTCAACTTTTTTGAAGCCGAATTTCTTCATGAAAATTTTCAACTTTTTTGAAGCCCAAATACTTCATGAAAATTTTCAACTTTTTTGAAGCCCAAATACTTCATGAAAATATTCAACTTTTTTGAATCCCAAATCCTTCATGAAAATTTTCAACTTTTTTGAAGCCCAAATACTTCATGAAAATTTTCAACTTTTTTGAAGCCGAATTTCTTCATGAAAATTTTCAACTTTTTTGAAGCCCAAATACTTGATGAAAATTTTCAACTTTTTTGAATCCCAAATACTTTCTTAAAATTTTCAACTTTTTTGAAGCCCAAATACTTCATGAAAATGTTCAACTTTTTTGAAGCCCAATTTCTTCATGAAAATTTTCAACTTTTTTGAATCCCAAATACTTCTTGAAAATATTCAACTTTTTTGAAGCCCAAATACTTCATGAATATATTCAACTTTTTTGAATCCCAAATCCTTCATGAAAATTTTCAACTTTTTTGAAGCCCAAATACTTCATGAAAATTTTCAACTTTTTTGAAGCCCAAATACTTCATGAAAATATTCAACTTTTTTGAAGCCGAAATACAACATGAATATATTCAACTTTTTTGAATCCCAAATCCTTCATGAAAATTTTCAACTTTTTTGAAGCCCAAATACTTAATGAAAATTTTCAACTTTTTTGAAGCCGAATTTCTTCATGAAAATTTTCAACTTTTTTGAAGCCCAAATACTTGATGAAAATTTTCACCTTTTTTGAATCCCAAATACTTCATGAATATTTTCAACTTTTTTGAAGCCCAAATCCTTCATGAAAATTTTCAACTTTTTTGAAGCCCAAATACTTCATGAAAATTTTCATCTTTTTTGAAGCCGAATTTCTTCATGAAAATTTTCAACTTTTTTGAAGCCGAATTTCTTCATGAAAATTTTCAACTTTTTTGAAGCCCAAATACTTCATGAAAATTTTCAACTTTTTTGAATCCCAAATACTTTCTTAAAATTTTCAACTTTTTTGAAGCCCAAATACTTCATGAAAATGTTCAACTTTTTTGAAGCCCAATTTCTTCATGAAAATTTTCAACTTTTTTGAATCCCAAATACTTCTTGAAAATATTCAACTTTTTTGAAGCCCAAATACTTCATGAATATATTCAACTTTTTTGAATCCCAAATCCTTCATGAAAATTTTCAACTTTTTTGAAGCCCAAATACTTCATGAAAATTTTCAACTTTTTTGAAGCCCAAATACTTCATGAAAATATTCAACTTTTTTGAAGCCGAAATACTTCATGAATATATTCAACTTTTTTGAATCCCAAATCCTTCATGAAAATTTTCAACTTTTTTGAAGCCCAAATACTTAATGAAAATTTTCAACTTTTTTGAAGCCGAATTTCTTCATGAAAATTTTCAACTTTTTTGAAGCCCAAATACTTGATGAAAATTTTCACCTTTTTTGAATCCCAAATACTTCATGAATATTTTCAACTTTTTTGAAGCCCAAATCCTTCATGAAAATTTTCAACTTTTTTGAAGCCCAAATACTTCATGAAAATTTTCAACTTTTTTGAAGCCGAATTTCTTCATGAAAATTTTCAACTTTTTTGAAGCCGAAATACTTCATGAAAATTTTCAACTTTTTTGAAGTCCAAATACTTCATGAATATATTCAACTTTTTTGAAGCCCAAATCCTTCATGAAAATTTTCAACTTTTTTGAAGCCCAAATACTTCATGAATATTTTCAACTTTTTTGAAGCCCAAATCCTTCATGAAAATTTTCAACTTTTTTGACGCCCAAATACTTCATGAAAATTTTCAACTTTTTTGAAGCCCAAATCCTTCATGAAAATGTTCAACTTTTTTGAAGCCCAAATACTTCATGAATATATTCAACTTTTTTGAAGCCCAAATACTTCATGAATATATTCAACTTTTTTGAATCCCAAATCCTTCATGAAAATTTTCAACTTTTTTGAAGCCCAAATACTTCATGAAAATTTTCAACTTTTTTGAAGCCGAATTTCTTCATGAAAATTTTCAACTTTTTTGAAGCCCAAATACTTCATGAAAATTTTCAACTTTTTTGAAGCCCAAATACTTCATGAAAATATTCAACTTTTTTGAATCCCAAATCCTTCATGAAAATTTTCAACTTTTTTGAAGCCCAAATACTTCATGAAAATTTTCAACTTTTTTGAAGCCGAATTTCTTCATGAAAATTTTCAACTTTTTTGAAGCCCAAATACTTGATGAAAATTTTCAACTTTTTTGAATCCCAAATACTTTCTTAAAATTTTCAACTTTTTTGAAGCCCAAATACTTCATGAAAATGTTCAACTTTTTTGAAGCCCAATTTCTTCATGAAAATTTTCAACTTTTTTGAATCCCAAATACTTCTTGAAAATATTCAACTTTTTTGAAGCCCAAATACTTCATGAATATATTCAACTTTTTTGAATCCCAAATCCTTCATGAAAATTTTCAACTTTTTTGAAGCCCAAATACTTCATGAAAATTTTCAACTTTTTTGAAGCCCAAATACTTCATGAAAATATTCAACTTTTTTGAAGCCGAAATACAACATGAATATATTCAACTTTTTTGAAGCCCAAATCCTTCATGAAAATTTTCAACTTTTTTGACGCCCAAATACTTCATGAAAATGTTCAACTTTTTTGAAGCCCAAATCCTTCATGAAAATGTTCAACTTTTTTGAAGCCCAAATACTTCATGAAATATTCAACTTTTTTGAAGCCCAAATACTTCATGAATATATTCAACTTTTTTGAAGCCCAAATACTTCATGAAAATTTTCAACTTTTTTGAATCCCAAATACTTTCTTAAAATTTTCAACTTTTTTGAAGCCCAAATACTTCATGAAAATGTTCAACTTTTTTGAAGCCCAATTTCTTCATGAAAATTTTCAACTTTTTTGAATCCCAAATACTTCTTGAAAATATTCAACTTTTTTGAAGCCCAAATACTTCATGAATATATTCAACTTTTTTGAATCCCAAATCCTTCATGAAAATTTTCAACTTTTTTGAAGCCCAAATACTTCATGAAAATTTTCAACTTTTTTGAAGCCCAAATACTTCATGAAAATATTCAACTTTTTTGAAGCCGAAATACTTCATGAATATATTCAACTTTTTTGAATCCCAAATCCTTCATGAAAATTTTCAACTTTTTTGAAGCCCAAATACTTAATGAAAATTTTCAACTTTTTTGAAGCCGAATTTCTTCATGAAAATTTTCAACTTTTTTGAAGCCCAAATACTTGATGAAAATTTTCACCTTTTTTGAATCCCAAATACTTCATGAATATTTTCAACTTTTTTGAAGCCCAAATCCTTCATGAAAATTTTCAACTTTTTTGAAGCCCAAATACTTCATGAAAATTTTCAACTTTTTTGAAGCCGAATTTCTTCATGAAAATTTTCAACTTTTTTGAAGCCGAAATACTTCATGAAAATTTTCAACTTTTTTGAAGTCCAAATACTTCATGAATATATTCAACTTTTTTGAAGCCCAAATCCTTCATGAAAATTTTCAACTTTTTTGAAGCCCAAATACTTCATGAATATTTTCAACTTTTTTGAAGCCCAAATCCTTCATGAAAATTTTCAACTTTTTTGACGCCCAAATACTTCATGAAAATTTTCAACTTTTTTGAAGCCCAAATCCTTCATGAAAATGTTCAACTTTTTTGAAGCCCAAATACTTCATGAATATATTCAACTTTTTTGAAGCCCAAATACTTCATGAATATATTCAACTTTTTTGAATCCCAAATCCTTCATGAAAATTTTCAACTTTTTTGAAGCCCAAATACTTCATGAAAATTTTCAACTTTTTTGAAGCCGAATTTCTTCATGAAAATTTTCAACTTTTTTGAAGCCCAAATACTTCATGAAAATTTTCAACTTTTTTGAAGCCCAAATACTTCATGAAAATATTCAACTTTTTTGAATCCCAAATCCTTCATGAAAATTTTCAACTTTTTTGAAGCCCAAATACTTCATGAAAATTTTCAACTTTTTTGAAGCCGAATTTCTTCATGAAAATTTTCAACTTTTTTGAAGCCCAAATACTTGATGAAAATTTTCAACTTTTTTGAATCCCAAATACTTTCTTAAAATTTTCAACTTTTTTGAAGCCCAAATACTTCATGAAAATGTTCAACTTTTTTGAAGCCCAATTTCTTCATGAAAATTTTCAACTTTTTTGAATCCCAAATACTTCTTGAAAATATTCAACTTTTTTGAAGCCCAAATACTTCATGAATATATTCAACTTTTTTGAATCCCAAATCCTTCATGAAAATTTTCAACTTTTTTGAAGCCCAAATACTTCATGAAAATATTCAACTTTTTTGAAGCCGAAATACAACATGAATATATTCAACTTTTTTGAATCCCAAATCCTTCATGAAAATTTTCAACTTTTTTGAAGCCCAAATACTTAATGAAAATTTTCAACTTTTTTGAAGCCGAATTTCTTCATGAAAATTTTCAACTTTTTTGAAGCCCAAATACTTGATGAAAATTTTCACCTTTTTTGAATCCCAAATACTTCATGAATAATTTCAACTTTTTTGAAGCCCAAATCCTTCATGAAAATTTTCAACTTTTTTGAAGCCCAAATACTTCATGAAAATTTTCATCTTTTTTGAAGCCGAATTTCTTCATGAAAATTTTCAACTTTTTTGAAGCCCAAATACTTCATGAAAATTTTCAACTTTTTTGAAGCCGAATTTCTTCATGAAAATTTTCAACTTTTTTGAAGCCCAAATACTTGATGAAAATTTTCAACTTTTTTGAATCCCAAATACTTTCTTAAAATTTTCAACTTTTTTGAAGCCCAAATACTTCATGAAAATGTTCAACTTTTTTGAAGCCCAATTTCTTCATGAAAATTTTCAACTTTTTTGAATCCCAAATACTTCTTGAAAATATTCAACTTTTTTGAAGCCCAAATACTTCATGAATATATTCAACTTTTTTGAATCCCAAATCCTTCATGAAAATTTTCAACTTTTTTGAAGCCCAAATACTTCATGAAAATTTTCAACTTTTTTGAAGCCCAAATACTTCATGAAAATATTCAACTTTTTTGAAGCCGAAATACAACATGAATATATTCAACTTTTTTGAATCCCAAATCCTTCATGAAAATTTTCAACTTTTTTGAAGCCCAAATACTTAATGAAAATTTTCAACTTTTTTGAAGCCGAATTTCTTCATGAAAATTTTCAACTTTTTTGAAGCCCAAATACTTGATGAAAATTTTCACCTTTTTTGAATCCCAAATACTTCATGAATATTTTCAACTTTTTTGAAGCCCAAATCCTTCATGAAAATTTTCAACTTTTTTGAAGCCCAAATACTTCATGAAAATTTTCATCTTTTTTGAAGCCGAATTTCTTCATGAAAATTTTCAACTTTTTTGAAGCCGAATTTCTTCATGAAAATTTTCAACTTTTTTGAAGCCCAAATACTTCATGAAAATTTTCAACTTTTTTGAATCCCAAATACTTTCTTAAAATTTTCAACTTTTTTGAAGCCCAAATACTTCATGAAAATGTTCAACTTTTTTGAAGCCCAATTTCTTCATGAAAATTTTCAACTTTTTTGAATCCCAAATACTTCTTGAAAATATTCAACTTTTTTGAAGCCCAAATACTTCATGAATATATTCAACTTTTTTGAATCCCAAATCCTTCATGAAAATTTTCAACTTTTTTGAAGCCCAAATACTTCATGAAAATTTTCAACTTTTTTGAAGCCCAAATACTTCATGAAAATATTCAACTTTTTTGAAGCCGAAATACTTCATGAATATATTCAACTTTTTTGAATCCCAAATCCTTCATGAAAATTTTCAACTTTTTTGAAGCCCAAATACTTAATGAAAATTTTCAACTTTTTTGAAGCCGAATTTCTTCATGAAAATTTTCAACTTTTTTGAAGCCCAAATACTTGATGAAAATTTTCACCTTTTTTGAATCCCAAATACTTCATGAATATTTTCAACTTTTTTGAAGCCCAAATCCTTCATGAAAATTTTCAACTTTTTTGAAGCCCAAATACTTCATGAAAATTTTCAACTTTTTTGAAGCCGAATTTCTTCATGAAAATTTTCAACTTTTTTGAAGCCGAAATACTTCATGAAAATTTTCAACTTTTTTGAAGTCCAAATACTTCATGAATATATTCAACTTTTTTGAAGCCCAAATCCTTCATGAAAATTTTCAACTTTTTTGAAGCCCAAATACTTCATGAATATTTTCAACTTTTTTGAAGCCCAAATCCTTCATGAAAATTTTCAACTTTTTTGACGCCCAAATACTTCATGAAAATTTTCAACTTTTTTGAAGCCCAAATCCTTCATGAAAATGTTCAACTTTTTTGAAGCCCAAATACTTCATGAATATATTCAACTTTTTTGAAGCCCAAATACTTCATGAATATATTCAACTTTTTTGAATCCCAAATCCTTCATGAAAATTTTCAACTTTTTTGAAGCCCAAATACTTCATGAAAATTTTCAACTTTTTTGAAGCCGAATTTCTTCATGAAAATTTTCAACTTTTTTGAAGCCCAAATACTTCATGAAAATTTTCAACTTTTTTGAAGCCCAAATACTTCATGAAAATATTCAACTTTTTTGAATCCCAAATCCTTCATGAAAATTTTCAACTTTTTTGAAGCCCAAATACTTCATGAAAATTTTCAACTTTTTTGAAGCCGAATTTCTTCATGAAAATTTTCAACTTTTTTGAAGCCCAAATACTTGATGAAAATTTTCAACTTTTTTGAATCCCAAATACTTTCTTAAAATTTTCAACTTTTTTGAAGCCCAAATACTTCATGAAAATGTTCAACTTTTTTGAAGCCCAATTTCTTCATGAAAATTTTCAACTTTTTTGAATCCCAAATACTTCTTGAAAATATTCAACTTTTTTGAAGCCCAAATACTTCATGAATATATTCAACTTTTTTGAATCCCAAATCCTTCATGAAAATTTTCAACTTTTTTGAAGCCCAAATACTTCATGAAAATTTTCAACTTTTTTGAAGCCCAAATACTTCATGAAAATATTCAACTTTTTTGAAGCCGAAATACAACATGAATATATTCAACTTTTTTGAAGCCCAAATCCTTCATGAAAATTTTCAACTTTTTTGACGCCCAAATACTTCATGAAAATGTTCAACTTTTTTGAAGCCCAAATCCTTCATGAAAATGTTCAACTTTTTTGAAGCCCAAATACTTCATGAAATATTCAACTTTTTTGAAGCCCAAATACTTCATGAATATATTCAACTTTTTTGAAGCCCAAATACTTCATGAAAATTTTCAACTTTTTTGAATCCCAAATACTTTCTTAAAATTTTCAACTTTTTTGAAGCCCAAATACTTCATGAAAATGTTCAACTTTTTTGAAGCCCAATTTCTTCATGAAAATTTTCAACTTTTTTGAATCCCAAATACTTCTTGAAAATATTCAACTTTTTTGAAGCCCAAATACTTCATGAATATATTCAACTTTTTTGAATCCCAAATCCTTCATGAAAATTTTCAACTTTTTTGAAGCCCAAATACTTCATGAAAATTTTCAACTTTTTTGAAGCCCAAATACTTCATGAAAATATTCAACTTTTTTGAAGCCGAAATACTTCATGAATATATTCAACTTTTTTGAATCCCAAATCCTTCATGAAAATTTTCAACTTTTTTGAAGCCCAAATACTTAATGAAAATTTTCAACTTTTTTGAAGCCGAATTTCTTCATGAAAATTTTCAACTTTTTTGAAGCCCAAATACTTGATGAAAATTTTCACCTTTTTTGAATCCCAAATACTTCATGAATATTTTCAACTTTTTTGAAGCCCAAATCCTTCATGAAAATTTTCAACTTTTTTGAAGCCCAAATACTTCATGAAAATTTTCAACTTTTTTGAAGCCGAATTTCTTCATGAAAATTTTCAACTTTTTTGAAGCCGAAATACTTCATGAAAATTTTCAACTTTTTTGAAGTCCAAATACTTCATGAATATATTCAACTTTTTTGAAGCCCAAATCCTTCATGAAAATTTTCAACTTTTTTGAAGCCCAAATACTTCATGAATATTTTCAACTTTTTTGAAGCCCAAATCCTTCATGAAAATTTTCAACTTTTTTGACGCCCAAATACTTCATGAAAATTTTCAACTTTTTTGAAGCCCAAATCCTTCATGAAAATGTTCAACTTTTTTGAAGCCCAAATACTTCATGAATATATTCAACTTTTTTGAAGCCCAAATACTTCATGAATATATTCAACTTTTTTGAATCCCAAATCCTTCATGAAAATTTTCAACTTTTTTGAAGCCCAAATACTTCATGAAAATTTTCAACTTTTTTGAAGCCGAATTTCTTCATGAAAATTTTCAACTTTTTTGAAGCCCAAATACTTCATGAAAATTTTCAACTTTTTTGAAGCCCAAATACTTCATGAAAATATTCAACTTTTTTGAATCCCAAATCCTTCATGAAAATTTTCAACTTTTTTGAAGCCCAAATACTTCATGAAAATTTTCAACTTTTTTGAAGCCGAATTTCTTCATGAAAATTTTCAACTTTTTTGAAGCCCAAATACTTGATGAAAATTTTCAACTTTTTTGAATCCCAAATACTTTCTTAAAATTTTCAACTTTTTTGAAGCCCAAATACTTCATGAAAATGTTCAACTTTTTTGAAGCCCAATTTCTTCATGAAAATTTTCAACTTTTTTGAATCCCAAATACTTCTTGAAAATATTCAACTTTTTTGAAGCCCAAATACTTCATGAATATATTCAACTTTTTTGAATCCCAAATCCTTCATGAAAATTTTCAACTTTTTTGAAGCCCAAATACTTCATGAAAATATTCAACTTTTTTGAAGCCGAAATACAACATGAATATATTCAACTTTTTTGAATCCCAAATCCTTCATGAAAATTTTCAACTTTTTTGAAGCCCAAATACTTAATGAAAATTTTCAACTTTTTTGAAGCCGAATTTCTTCATGAAAATTTTCAACTTTTTTGAAGCCCAAATACTTGATGAAAATTTTCACCTTTTTTGAATCCCAAATACTTCATGAATAATTTCAACTTTTTTGAAGCCCAAATCCTTCATGAAAATTTTCAACTTTTTTGAAGCCCAAATACTTCATGAAAATTTTCATCTTTTTTGAAGCCGAATTTCTTCATGAAAATTTTCAACTTTTTTGAAGCCGAAATACTTCATGAAAATTTTCAACTTTTTTGAAGTCCAAATACTTCATGAATATATTCAACTTTTTTGAAGCCCAAATCCTTCATGAAAATTTTCAACTTTTTTGAAGCCGAATTTCTTCATGAAAATTTTCAACTTTATTGAAGGCGAAATACTTCATGAAAATTTTCAACTTTTTTGAAGCCCAAATACTTCATGAATATATTCAACTTTTTTGAAGCCGAATTTCTTCATGAAAATGTTTAACTTTTATGAAGCCCAAATACTACATGAAAATGTTCAACTTTTTTGAAGACCAAATACTTCATGAAAATTTTCAACTTTTTTGAAGCCGAATTTCTTCATGAATATTTACAACTTTTATGAAGCCCAAATACTACATGAAAATGTTCAACTTTTTTGAAGCCGAATTTCTTCATGAAAATTTTAAACTTTTTTGAAGCCCAAATACTTCATGAATATTTTCAACTTTTTTGAAGCCGAATTTCTTCATGAATATTTACAACTTTTATGAAGCCCAAATACTACATGAAAATGTTCAACTTTTTTGAAGCCCACATCCTTCATGAAAATTTTAAACTTTTTTGAAGCCCAAATACTTCATGAAAATTTTCAACTTTTTTGAAGAACAAATACTTCATGAAAATTTTCAACTTTTTTGAAGCCGAATTTCTTCATGAAAATTTTTAACTTTTTTGAAGCCGAAATACTTCATGAAAATGTTCAACTTTTTTGAAGTCCAAATACTTCATGAATATATTCAACTTTTTTGAAGCCTAAATCCTTCATGAAAATTTTCAACTTTTTTGAAGCCGAATTTCTTCATGAAAATTTTCAACTTTATTGAAGGCGAAATACTTCATGAAAATTTTCAACTTTTTTGAAGCCGAATTTCTTCATGAATATTTACAACTTTTTTGAAGCCGAATTTCTTCATGAAAATTTACAATTGACCCACCCCCCCTTACGAAAAAGTTGAAAAAAGACGAAAAACCCCCCCTTGCGAAAACTTTTTTGAGGCCGAATTTCTTCATGAAAATTTTCAACTTTTTTGAAGCCCAAATCCTTCATGAAAATTTTCAACTTTTTTGAAGCCCAAATACTTCATGAATATTTTCAACTTTTTTGAAGCCCAAATCCTTCATGAAAATTTTCAACTTTTTTGACGCCCAAATACTTCATGAAAATTTTCAACTTTTTTGAAGCCCAAATCCTTCATGAAAATGTTCAACTTTTTTGAAGCCCAAATACTTCATGAATATATTCAACTTTTTTGAAGCCCAAATACTTCATGAATATATTCAACTTTTTTGAATCCCAAATCCTTCATGAAAATTTTCAACTTTTTTGAAGCCGAATTTCTTCATGAAAATTTTCAACTTTATTGAAGGCGAAATACTTCATGAAAATTTTCAACTTTTTTGAAGCCCAAATACTTCATGAATATATTCAACTTTTTTGAAGCCGAATTTCTTCATGAAAATTTTTAACTTTTATGAAGCCCAAATACTACATGAAAATGTTCAACTTTTTTGAAGACCAAATACTTCATGAAAATTTTCAACTTTTTTGAAGCCGAATTTCTTCATGAATATTTACAACTTTTATGAAGCCCAAATACTACATGAAAATGTTCAACTTTTTTGAAGCCGAATTTCTTCATGAAAATTTTAAACTTTTTTGAAGCCCAAATACTTCATGAATATTTTCAACTTTTTTGAAGCCGAATTTCTTCATGAATATTTACAACTTTTATGAAGCCCAAATACTACATGAAAATGTTCAACTTTTTTGAAGCCCACATCCTTCATGAAAATTTTAAACTTTTTTGAAGCCCAAATACTTCATGAAAATTTTCAACTTTTTTGAAGAACAAATACTTCATGAAAATTTTAAACTTTTTTGAAGCCGAATTTCTTCATGAAAATTTTTAACTTTTTTGAAGCCGAAATACTTCATGAAAATGTTCAACTTTTTTGAAGTCCAAATACTTCATGAATATATTCAACTTTTTTGAAGCCTAAATCCTTCATGAAAATTTTCAACTTTTTTGAAGCCGAATTTCTTCATGAAAATTTTCAACTTTATTGAAGGCGAAATACTTCATGAAAATTTTCAACTTTTTTGAAGCCGAATTTCTTCATGAATATTTACAACTTTTTTGAAGCCGAATTTCTTCATGAAAATTTTCAACTTTATTGAAGGCGAAATACTTCATGAAAATTTTCAACTTTTTTGAAGCCGAATTTCTTCATGAAAATTTTCAACTTTTTTGAAGCCGAATTTCTTCATGAAAATTTTCAACTTTTTTGAAGCCCAAATACTTCATGAAAATTTTCAACTTTTTTGAAGCCCAAATACTTCATGAAAATATTCAACTTTTTTGAATCCCAAATCCTTCATGAAAATTTTCAACTTTTTTGAAGCCCAAATACTTCATGAAAATTTTCAACTTTTTTGAAGCCGAATTTCTTCATGAAAATTTTCAACTTTTTTGAAGCCCAAATACTTGATGAAAATTTTCAACTTTTTTGAATCCCAAATACTTTCTTAAAATTTTCAACTTTTTTGAAGCCCAAATACTTCATGAAAATGTTCAACTTTTTTGAAGCCCAATTTCTTCATGAAAATTTTCAACTTTTTTGAATCCCAAATACTTCTTGAAAATATTCAACTTTTTTGAAGCCCAAATACTTCATGAATATATTCAACTTTTTTGAATCCCAAATCCTTCATGAAAATTTTCAACTTTTTTGAAGCCCAAATACTTCATGAAAATTTTCAACTTTTTTGAAGCCCAAATACTTCATGAAAATATTCAACTTTTTTGAAGCCGAAATACAACATGAATATATTCAACTTTTTTGAAGCCCAAATCCTTCATGAAAATTTTCAACTTTTTTGACGCCCAAATACTTCATGAAAATGTTCAACTTTTTTGAAGCCCAAATCCTTCATGAAAATGTTCAACTTTTTTGAAGCCCAAATACTTCATGAAATATTCAACTTTTTTGAAGCCCAAATACTTCATGAATATATTCAACTTTTTTGAAGCCCAAATACTTCATGAAAATTTTCAACTTTTTTGAATCCCAAATACTTTCTTAAAATTTTCAACTTTTTTGAAGCCCAAATACTTCATGAAAATGTTCAACTTTTTTGAAGCCCAATTTCTTCATGAAAATTTTCAACTTTTTTGAATCCCAAATACTTCTTGAAAATATTCAACTTTTTTGAAGCCCAAATACTTCATGAATATATTCAACTTTTTTGAATCCCAAATCCTTCATGAAAATTTTCAACTTTTTTGAAGCCCAAATACTTCATGAAAATTTTCAACTTTTTTGAAGCCCAAATACTTCATGAAAATATTCAACTTTTTTGAAGCCGAAATACTTCATGAATATATTCAACTTTTTTGAATCCCAAATCCTTCATGAAAATTTTCAACTTTTTTGAAGCCCAAATACTTAATGAAAATTTTCAACTTTTTTGAAGCCGAATTTCTTCATGAAAATTTTCAACTTTTTTGAAGCCCAAATACTTGATGAAAATTTTCACCTTTTTTGAATCCCAAATACTTCATGAATATTTTCAACTTTTTTGAAGCCCAAATCCTTCATGAAAATTTTCAACTTTTTTGAAGCCCAAATACTTCATGAAAATTTTCAACTTTTTTGAAGCCGAATTTCTTCATGAAAATTTTCAACTTTTTTGAAGCCGAAATACTTCATGAAAATTTTCAACTTTTTTGAAGTCCAAATACTTCATGAATATATTCAACTTTTTTGAAGCCCAAATCCTTCATGAAAATTTTCAACTTTTTTGAAGCCCAAATACTTCATGAATATTTTCAACTTTTTTGAAGCCCAAATCCTTCATGAAAATTTTCAACTTTTTTGACGCCCAAATACTTCATGAAAATTTTCAACTTTTTTGAAGCCCAAATCCTTCATGAAAATGTTCAACTTTTTTGAAGCCCAAATACTTCATGAATATATTCAACTTTTTTGAAGCCCAAATACTTCATGAATATATTCAACTTTTTTGAATCCCAAATCCTTCATGAAAATTTTCAACTTTTTTGAAGCCCAAATACTTCATGAAAATTTTCAACTTTTTTGAAGCCGAATTTCTTCATGAAAATTTTCAACTTTTTTGAAGCCCAAATACTTCATGAAAATTTTCAACTTTTTTGAAGCCCAAATACTTCATGAAAATATTCAACTTTTTTGAATCCCAAATCCTTCATGAAAATTTTCAACTTTTTTGAAGCCCAAATACTTCATGAAAATTTTCAACTTTTTTGAAGCCGAATTTCTTCATGAAAATTTTCAACTTTTTTGAAGCCCAAATACTTGATGAAAATTTTCAACTTTTTTGAATCCCAAATACTTTCTTAAAATTTTCAACTTTTTTGAAGCCCAAATACTTCATGAAAATGTTCAACTTTTTTGAAGCCCAATTTCTTCATGAAAATTTTCAACTTTTTTGAATCCCAAATACTTCTTGAAAATATTCAACTTTTTTGAAGCCCAAATACTTCATGAATATATTCAACTTTTTTGAATCCCAAATCCTTCATGAAAATTTTCAACTTTTTTGAAGCCCAAATACTTCATGAAAATATTCAACTTTTTTGAAGCCGAAATACAACATGAATATATTCAACTTTTTTGAATCCCAAATCCTTCATGAAAATTTTCAACTTTTTTGAAGCCCAAATACTTAATGAAAATTTTCAACTTTTTTGAAGCCGAATTTCTTCATGAAAATTTTCAACTTTTTTGAAGCCCAAATACTTGATGAAAATTTTCACCTTTTTTGAATCCCAAATACTTCATGAATAATTTCAACTTTTTTGAAGCCCAAATCCTTCATGAAAATTTTCAACTTTTTTGAAGCCCAAATACTTCATGAAAATTTTCATCTTTTTTGAAGCCGAATTTCTTCATGAAAATTTTCAACTTTTTTGAAGCCGAAATACTTCATGAAAATTTTCAACTTTTTTGAAGTCCAAATACTTCATGAATATATTCAACTTTTTTGAAGCCCAAATCCTTCATGAAAATTTTCAACTTTTTTGAAGCCGAATTTCTTCATGAAAATTTTCAACTTTATTGAAGGCGAAATACTTCATGAAAATTTTCAACTTTTTTGAAGCCCAAATACTTCATGAATATATTCAACTTTTTTGAAGCCGAATTTCTTCATGAAAATGTTTAACTTTTATGAAGCCCAAATACTACATGAAAATGTTCAACTTTTTTGAAGACCAAATACTTCATGAAAATTTTCAACTTTTTTGAAGCCGAATTTCTTCATGAATATTTACAACTTTTATGAAGCCCAAATACTACATGAAAATGTTCAACTTTTTTGAAGCCGAATTTCTTCATGAAAATTTTAAACTTTTTTGAAGCCCAAATACTTCATGAATATTTTCAACTTTTTTGAAGCCGAATTTCTTCATGAATATTTACAACTTTTATGAAGCCCAAATACTACATGAAAATGTTCAACTTTTTTGAAGCCCACATCCTTCATGAAAATTTTAAACTTTTTTGAAGCCCAAATACTTCATGAAAATTTTCAACTTTTTTGAAGAACAAATACTTCATGAAAATTTTCAACTTTTTTGAAGCCGAATTTCTTCATGAAAATTTTTAACTTTTTTGAAGCCGAAATACTTCATGAAAATGTTCAACTTTTTTGAAGTCCAAATACTTCATGAATATATTCAACTTTTTTGAAGCCTAAATCCTTCATGAAAATTTTCAACTTTTTTGAAGCCGAATTTCTTCATGAAAATTTTCAACTTTATTGAAGGCGAAATACTTCATGAAAATTTTCAACTTTTTTGAAGCCGAATTTCTTCATGAATATTTACAACTTTTTTGAAGCCGAATTTCTTCATGAAAATTTACAATTGACCCACCCCCCCTTACGAAAAAGTTGAAAAAAGACGAAAAACCCCCCCTTGCGAAAACTTTTTTGAGGCCGAATTTCTTCATGAAAATTTTCAACTTTTTTGAAGCCCAAATCCTTCATGAAAATTTTCAACTTTTTTGAAGCCCAAATACTTCATGAATATTTTCAACTTTTTTGAAGCCCAAATCCTTCATGAAAATTTTCAACTTTTTTGACGCCCAAATACTTCATGAAAATTTTCAACTTTTTTGAAGCCCAAATCCTTCATGAAAATGTTCAACTTTTTTGAAGCCCAAATACTTCATGAATATATTCAACTTTTTTGAAGCCCAAATACTTCATGAATATATTCAACTTTTTTGAATCCCAAATCCTTCATGAAAATTTTCAACTTTTTTGAAGCCGAATTTCTTCATGAAAATTTTCAACTTTATTGAAGGCGAAATACTTCATGAAAATTTTCAACTTTTTTGAAGCCCAAATACTTCATGAATATATTCAACTTTTTTGAAGCCGAATTTCTTCATGAAAATTTTTAACTTTTATGAAGCCCAAATACTACATGAAAATGTTCAACTTTTTTGAAGACCAAATACTTCATGAAAATTTTCAACTTTTTTGAAGCCGAATTTCTTCATGAATATTTACAACTTTTATGAAGCCCAAATACTACATGAAAATGTTCAACTTTTTTGAAGCCGAATTTCTTCATGAAAATTTTAAACTTTTTTGAAGCCCAAATACTTCATGAATATTTTCAACTTTTTTGAAGCCGAATTTCTTCATGAATATTTACAACTTTTATGAAGCCCAAATACTACATGAAAATGTTCAACTTTTTTGAAGCCCACATCCTTCATGAAAATTTTAAACTTTTTTGAAGCCCAAATACTTCATGAAAATTTTCAACTTTTTTGAAGAACAAATACTTCATGAAAATTTTAAACTTTTTTGAAGCCGAATTTCTTCATGAAAATTTTTAACTTTTTTGAAGCCGAAATACTTCATGAAAATGTTCAACTTTTTTGAAGTCCAAATACTTCATGAATATATTCAACTTTTTTGAAGCCTAAATCCTTCATGAAAATTTTCAACTTTTTTGAAGCCGAATTTCTTCATGAAAATTTTCAACTTTATTGAAGGCGAAATACTTCATGAAAATTTTCAACTTTTTTGAAGCCGAATTTCTTCATGAATATTTACAACTTTTTTGAAGCCGAATTTCTTCATGAAAATTTACAATTGACCCACCCCCCCTTACGAAAAAGTTGAAAAAAGACGAAAAACCCCCCCTTGCGAAAACTTTTTTGAGGCCGAATTTCTTCATGAAAATTTTCAACTTTTTTGAAGCCCAAATCCTTCATGAAAATTTTCAACTTTTTTGAAGCCCAAATACTTCATGAATATTTTCAACTTTTTTGAAGCCCAAATCCTTCATGAAAATTTTCAACTTTTTTGACGCCCAAATACTTCATGAAAATTTTCAACTTTTTTGAAGCCCAAATCCTTCATGAAAATGTTCAACTTTTTTGAAGCCCAAATACTTCATGAATATATTCAACTTTTTTGAAGCCCAAATACTTCATGAATATATTCAACTTTTTTGAATCCCAAATCCTTCATGAAAATTTTCAACTTTTTTGAAGCCGAATTTCTTCATGAAAATTTTCAACTTTTTTGAAGCCCAAATACTTGATGAAAATTTTCACCTTTTTTGAATCCCAAATACTTCATGAATATTTTCAACTTTTTTGAAGCCCAAATCCTTCATGAAAATTTTCAACTTTTTTGAAGCCCAAATACTTCATGAAAATTTTCAACTTTTTTGAAGCCGAATTTCTTCATGAAAATTTTCAACTTTTTTGAAGCCGAAATACTTCATGAAAATTTTCAACTTTTTTGAAGTCCAAATACTTCATGAATATATTCAACTTTTTTGAAGCCCAAATCCTTCATGAAAATTTTCAACTTTTTTGAAGCCGAATTTCTTCATGAAAATTTTCAACTTTATTGAAGGCGAAATACTTCATGAAAATTTTCAACTTTTTTGAAGCCCAAATACTTCATGAATATATTCAACTTTTTTGAAGCCGAATTTCTTCATGAAAATTTTTAACTTTTATGAAGCCCAAATACTACATGAAAATGTTCAACTTTTTTGAAGACCAAATACTTCATGAAAATTTTCAACTTTTTTGAAGCCGAATTTCTTCATGAATATTTACAACTTTTATGAAGCCCAAATACTACATGAAAATGTTCAACTTTTTTGAAGCCGAATTTCTTCATGAAAATTTTAAACTTTTTTGAAGCCCAAATACTTCATGAAAATCTTCAACTTTTTTGAAGACCAAATACTTCATGAAAATTTTCAACTTTTTTGAAGCCGAATTTCTTCATGAATATTTACAACTTTTATGAAGCCCAAATACTACATGAAAATGTTCAACTTTTTTGAAGCCGAATTTCTTCATGAAAATTTTAAACTTTTTTGAAGCCCAAATACTTCATGAATATTTTCAACTTTTTTGAAGAACAAATACTTCATGAAAATTTTAAACTTTTTTGAAGCCGAATTTCTTCATGAAAATTTTTAACTTTTTTGAAGCCGAAATACTTCATGAAAATGTTCAACTTTTTTGAAGTCCAAATACTTCATGAATATATTCAACTTTTTTGAAGCCTAAATCCTTCATGAAAATTTTCAACTTTTTTGAAGCCGAATTTCTTCATGAAAATTTTCAACTTTATTGAAGGCGAAATACTTCATGAAAATTTTCAACTTTTTTGAAGCCGAATTTCTTTGTGAATATTTACAACTTTTTTGAAGCCGAATTTCTTCATGAAAATTTACAATTGACCCACCCCCCATTACGAAAAAGTTGAAAAAAGACGAAAAACCCCCCCTTGCGAAAACTTTTTTGAGGCCGAATTTCTTCATGAAAATTTTCAACTTTTTTGAAGCCCAAATCCTTCATGAAAATTTTCAACTTTTTTGAAGCCCAAATACTTCATGAATATTTTCAACTTTTTTGAAGCCCAAATCCTTCATGAAAATTTTCAACTTTTTTGACGCCCAAATACTTCATGAAAATTTTCAACTTTTTTGAAGCCCAAATACTTCATGAAAATTTTCAACTTTTTTGAAGCCCAAATCCTTCATGAAAATGTTCAACTTTTTTGAAGCCCAATTTCTTCATGAAAATTTTCAACTTTTTTGAGGCCCAAATACTTCATGAAAATATTCAACTTTTTTGAAGCCGAATTTCTTCATGAATATTTTCAATTTTTTTGATGCCCAAATACTTCATGAAAATATTCAACTTTTTGAAGCCCAAATTCTTTCTTAAAATTTTCAACTTTTTTGAAGCCCAAATACTTCATGAAAATTTTCAACTTTTTTGAAGCCCAAATACTTCATGAAAATATTCAACTTTTTTGAAGCCCAAATACTTCATGAAAATATTCAACTTTTTTGAAGCCCAATTTCTTCATGAAAATTTTCAACTTTTTTGAAGCCCAAATACTTCATGAAAATATTCAACTTTTTTGAAGCCGAAATACTTCATGAATATATTCAACTTTTTTGAATCCCAAATCCTTCATGAAAATTTTCAACTTTTTTGAAGCCCAAATACTTCATGAAAATATTCAACTTTTTTGAATCCCAAATCCTTCATTAAAATTTTCAACTTTTTTGAAGCCCAAATACTTCATGAAAATTTTCAACTTTTTTGAAGCCAAATTTCTTCATGAAAATTTTCAACTTTTTTGAAGCCCAAATACTTGATGAAAATTTTCAACTTTTTTGAATCCCAAATACTTTCTTAAAATTTTCAACTTTTTTGAAGCCCAAATACTTCATGAAAATGTTCAACTTTTTTGAAGCCCAATTTCTTCATGAAAATTTTCAACTTTTTTGAATCCCAAATACTTCTTGAAAATATTCAACTTTTTTGAAGCCCAAATACTTCATGAATATATTCAACTTTTTTGAATCCCAAATCCTTCATGAAAATTTTCAACTTTTTTGAAGCCCAAATACTTCATGAAAATTTTCAACTTTTTTGAAGCCCAAATACTTCATGAAAATATTCAACTTTTTTGAAGCCGAAATACTTCATGAATATATTCAACTTTTTTGAATCCCAAATCCTTCATGAAAATTTTCAACTTTTTTGAAGCCCAAATACTTAATGAAAATTTTCAACTTTTTTGAAGCCGAATTTCTTCATGAAAATTTTCAACTTTTTTGATGCCCAAATACTTGATGAAAATTTTCAACTTTTTTGAATCCCAAATTCTTTCTTAAAATTTTCAACTTTTTTGAAGCCCAAATACTTCATGAAAATTTTCAACTTTTTTGAAGCCCATATCCTTCATGAAAATGTTCAACTTTTTTGAAGCCCAAATACTTCATGAAAATATTCAACTTTTTTGAAGCCCAAATACTTCATGAAAATATTCAACTTTTTTGAAGCCCAAATACTTCATGAAAATTTTCAACTTTTTTGAAGCCCAAATCCTTCATGAAAATGTTCAACTTTTTTGAAGCCCAATTTCTTCATGAAAATTTTCAACTTTTTTGAAGCCGAAATCTTTTCATGAAAATTTTCAACTTTTTTGAAGCCGAAATACTTCATGAAAATGTTCGACTTTTTTAAAGCCGAAATCCTGTCGTGAAAATTTTCAACTTTTTTGAAGCCGAAATCTTTTCATGAAAATTTTCAACTTTTTTGAAGCTGAAATACTTCATGAAAATGTTCGACTTTTTTAAAGCCGAAATCCTGTCGTGAAAATTTTCAACTTTTTTGAAGCCGAAATCTTTTCATGAAAATTTTCAACTTTTTTGAAGCCGAAATCTTTATCATGAAAATTTTTAACTTTTTTGAAGCCAAATTACTTCATCAAAATTTTCAACTTTTTTGAAGCCCAAATCCTTCATGAAAATGTTCAACTTTTTTGAAGCCCAATTTCTTCATGAAAATTTTCAACTTTTTTGAAGCCCAAATACTTCATGAAAATTTTCAACTTTTTTGAAGCCCAAATATTTAATGAAAATTTTCAACTTTTTTGAAGCCGAATTTCTTCATGAATATTTACAACTTTTTTGAAGCCGAATTTCTTCATGAAAATTTACAATTGACCCACCCCCCCTTACGAAAAAGTTGAAAAAAGACGAAAAACCCCCCCTTGCGAAAACTTTTTTGAGGCCGAATTTCTTCATGAAAATTTTCAACTTTTTTGAAGCCCAAATCCTTCATGAAAATTTTCAACTTTTTTGAAGCCCAAATACTTCATGAATATTTTCAACTTTTTTGAAGCCCAAATCCTTCATGAAAATTTTCAACTTTTTTGAAGCCCAAATCCTTCATGAAAATTTTCAACTTTTTTGAAGCCGAATTTCTTCATGAAAATTTTCAACTTTATTGAAGGCGAAATACTTCATGAAAATTTTCAACTTTTTTGAAGCCGAATTTCTTCATGAATATTTTCAACTTTTTTGAAGCCGAATTTCTTCATGAAAATTTTTAACTTTTATGAAGCCCAAATACTACATGAAAATGTTCAACTGTTTTGAAGCCGAATTTCTTCATGAAAATTTTCAACTTTTTTGTAGCCCAAATACTTCATGAAAATTTTCAACTTTTTTGAAGACCAAATACTTCATGAAAATTTTCAACTTTTTTGAAGCCGAATTTCTTCATGAAAATTTTCACCTTTTTTGAAGCCGAATTTCTTCATGAAAATTTTCAACTTTTTTGAAGCCGAATTTCTTCATGAATATTTTCAACTTTTTTGACGCCCAAATACTTCATGAAAATTTTCAACTTTTTTGAAGCCCAAATCCTTCATGAAAATGTTCAACTTTTTTGAAGCCCAAATACTTCATGAATATATTCAACTTTTTTGAAGCCCAAATACTTCATGAATATATTCAACTTTTTTGAATCCCAAATCCTTCATGAAAATTTTCAACTTTTTTGAAGCCCAAATACTTCATGAAAATTTTCAACTTTTTTGAAGCCGAATTTCTTCATGAAAATTTTCAACTTTTTTGAAGCCCAAATACTTGATGAAAATTTTCAACTTTTTTGAATCCCAAATACTTTCTTAAAATTTTCAACTTTTTTGAAGCCCAAATACTTCATGAAAATGTTCAACTTTTTTGAAGCCCAATTTCTTCATGAAAATTTTCAACTTTTTTGAATCCCAAATACTTCTTGAAAATATTCAACTTTTTTGAAGCCCAAATACTTCATGAATATATTCAACTTTTTTGAATCCCAAATCCTTCATGAAAATTTTCAACTTTTTTGAAGCCCAAATACTTCATGAAAATTTTCAACTTTTTTGAAGCCCAAATACTTCATGAAAATATTCAACTTTTTTGAAGCCGAAATACTTCATGAATATATTCAACTTTTTTGAATCCCAAATCCTTCATGAAAATTTTCAACTTTTTTGAAGCCCAAATTCTTTCTTAAAATTTTCAACTTTTTTGAAGCCCAAATACTTCATGAAAATTTTCAACTTTTTTGAAGCCCAAATCCTTCATGAAAATGTTCAACTTTTTTGAAGCCCAAATACTTCATGAAAATATTCAACTTTTTTGAAGCCCAAATACTTCATGAAAATATTCAACTTTTTTGAAGCCCAAATACTTCATGAAAATTTTCAACTTTTTTGAAGCCCAAATCCTTCATGAAAATGTTCAACTTTTTTGAAGCCCAATTTCTTCATGAAAATTTTCAACTTTTTTGAAGCCGAAATCTTTTCATGAAAATTTTCAACTTTTTTGAAGCCGAAATACTTCATGAAAATGTTCGACTTTTTTAAAGCCGAAATCCTGTCGTGAAAATTTTCAACTTTTTTGAAGCCGAAATCTTTTCATGAAAATTTTCAACTTTTTTGAAGCTGAAATACTTCATGAAAATGTTCGACTTTTTTAAAGCCGAAATCCTGTCGTGAAAATTTTCAACTTTTTTGAAGCCGAAATCTTTTCATGAAAATTTTCAACTTTTTTGAAGCCGAAATCTTTATCATGAAAATTTTTAACTTTTTTGAAGCCAAATTACTTCATCAAAATTTTCAACTTTTTTGAAGCCCAAATCCTTCATGAAAATGTTCAACTTTTTTGAAGCCCAATTTCTTCATGAAAATTTTCAACTTTTTTGAAGCCCAAATACTTCATGAAAATTTTCAACTTTTTTGAAGCCCAAATATTTAATGAAAATTTTCAACTTTTTTGAAGCCGAATTTCTTCATGAATATTTACAACTTTTTTGAAGCCGAATTTCTTCATGAAAATTTACAATTGACCCACCCCCCCTTACGAAAAAGTTGAAAAAAGACGAAAAACCCCCCCTTGCGAAAACTTTTTTGAGGCCGAATTTCTTCATGAAAATTTTCAACTTTTTTGAAGCCCAAATCCTTCATGAAAATTTTCAACTTTTTTGAAGCCCAAATACTTCATGAATATTTTCAACTTTTTTGAAGCCCAAATCCTTCATGAAAATTTTCAACTTTTTTGAAGCCCAAATACTTCATGAAAATTTTCAACTTTTTTGAAGCCGAATTTCTTCATGAAAATTTTCAACTTTTTTGAAGCCCAAATACTTCATGAAAATTTTCAACTTTTTTGAAGTCCAAATACTTCATGAATATATTCAACTTTTTTGAAGCCCAAATCCTTCATGAAAATTTTCAACTTTTTTGAAGCCGAATTTCTTCATGAAAATTTTCAACTTTATTGAAGGCGAAATACTTCATGAAAATTTTCAACTTTTTTGAAGCCGAATTTCTTCATGAATATTTTCAACTTTTTTGAAGCCGAATTTCTTCATGAAAATTTTTAACTTTTATGAAGCCCAAATACTACATGAAAATGTTCAACTGTTTTGAAGCCGAATTTCTTCATGAAAATTTTCAACTTTTTTGTAGCCCAAATACTTCATGAAAATTTTCAACTTTTTTGAAGACCAAATACTTCATGAAAATTTTCAACTTTTTTGAAGCCGAATTTCTTCATGAAAATTTTCACCTTTTTTGAAGCCGAATTTCTTCATGAAAATTTTCAACTTTTTTGAAGCCGAATTTCTTCATGAATATTTTCAACTTTTTTGACGCCCAAATACTTCATAAAAATTTTCAACTTTTTTGAAGCCCAAATCCTTCATGAAAATGTTCAACTTTTTTGAAGCCCAAATACTTCATGAATATATTCAACTTTTTTGAAGCCCAAATACTTCATGAATATATTCAACTTTTTTGAATCCCAAATCCTTCATGAAAATTTTCAACTTTTTTGAAGCCCAAATACTTCATGAAAATTTTCAACTTTTTTGAAGCCGAATTTCTTCATGAAAATTTTCAACTTTTTTGAAGCCCAAATACTTGATGAAAATTTTCAACTTTTTTGAATCCCAAATACTTTCTTAAAATTTTCAACTTTTTTGAAGCCCAAATACTTCATGAAAATGTTCAACTTTTTTGAAGCCCAATTTCTTCATGAAAATTTTCAACTTTTTTGAATCCCAAATACTTCTTGAAAATATTCAACTTTTTTGAAGCCCAAATACTTCATGAATATATTCAACTTTTTTGAATCCCAAATCCTTCATGAAAATTTTCAACTTTTTTGAAGCCCAAATACTTCATGAAAATTTTCAACTTTTTTGAAGCCCAAATACTTCATGAAAATATTCAACTTTTTTGAAGCCGAAATACTTCATGAAAATTTTCAACTTTTTTGAAGCCCAAATACTTCATGAAAATATTCAACTTTTTTGAAGCCGAAATACTTCATGAAAATTTTCAACTTTTTTGATGCCCAAATACTTGATGAAAATTTTCAACTTTTTTGAATCCCAAATTCTTTCTTAAAATTTTCAACTTTTTTGAAGCCCAAATACTTCATGAAAATTTTCAACTTTTTTGAAGCCCAAATCCTTCATGAAAATGTTCAACTTTTTTGAAGCCCAAATACTTCATGAAAATATTCAACTTTTTTGAAGCCCAAATACTTCATGAAAATATTCAACTTTTTTGAAGCCCAAATACTTCATGAAAATTTTCAACTTTTTTGAAGCCCAAATCCTTCATGAAAATGTTCAACTTTTTTGAAGCCCAATTTCTTCATGAAAATTTTCAACTTTTTTGAAGCCGAAATCTTTTCATGAAAATTTTCAACTTTTTTGAAGCCGAAATACTTCATGAAAATGTTCGACTTTTTTAAAGCCGAAATCCTGTCGTGAAAATTTTCAACTTTTTTGAAGCCGAAATCTTTTCATGAAAATTTTCAACTTTTTTGAAGCTGAAATACTTCATGAAAATGTTCGACTTTTTTAAAGCCGAAATCCTGTCGTGAAAATTTTCAACTTTTTTGAAGCCGAAATCTTTTCATGAAAATTTTCAACTTTTTTGAAGCCGAAATCTTTATCATGAAAATTTTTAACTTTTTTGAAGCCAAATTACTTCATGAAAATTTTCAACTTTTTTGAAGCCCAAATCCTTCATGAAAATGTTCAACTTTTTTGAAGCCCAATTTCTTCATGAAAATTTTCAACTTTTTTGAAGCCCAAATACTTCATGAAAATTTTCAACTTTTTTGAAGCCCAAATACTTCATGAAAATATTCAACTTTTTTGAAGCCCAAATACTTCATGAAAATATTCAACTTTTTTGAAGCCCAAATCCTTCATGAAAATGTTGAACTTTTTTGAAGCCCAATTTCTTCATGAAAATTTTCAACTTTTTTGAAGCCGAAATCTTTTCATGAAAATTTTCAACTTTTTTGAAGCTGAAATACTTCATGAAAATGTTCGACTTTTTTAAAGCCGAAATCCTGTCGTGAAAATTTTCAACTTTTTTGAAGCCGAAATCTTTTCATGAAAATTTTCAACTTTTTTGAAGCTGAAATACTTCATGAAAATGTTCGACTTTTTTAAAGCCGAAATCCTGTCGTGAAAATTTTCAACTTTTTTGAATCCGAAATCTTTTCATGAAAATTTTCAACTTTTTTGAAGCCGAAATCTTGTCATGAAAATTTTTAACTTTTTTGAAGCCAAATTACTTCATGAAAATTTTCAACTTTTTTGAAGCCCAAATCCTTCATGAAAATGTTCAACTTTTTTGAAGCCCAATTTCTTCATGAAAATTTTCAACTTTTTTGAAGCCGAATTTCTTCATGAAGATTTTCAACTTTTTTGAAGCCCAAATCCTTCATGAAAATGTTAAACTTTTTTGAAGCCTAAATACTTCAAGAATATATTCAACTTTTTTGAAGCCGAATTTCTTCATGAATATTTACAACTTTTATGAAGCCCAAATACTACATGAAAATGTTCAACTTTTTTGAAGACCAAATACTTCATGAAAATTTTCAACTTTTTTGAAGCCGAATTTCTTCATGAATATTTACAACTTTTATGAAGCCCAAATACTACATGAAAATGTTCAACTTTTTTGAAGACCAAATACTTCATGAAAATTTTCAACTTTTTTGAAGCCGAATTTCTTCATGAATATTTACAACTTTTATGAAGCCCAAATACTACATGAAAATGTTCAACTTTTTTGAAGCCGAATTTCTTCATGAAAATTTTAAACTTTTTTGAAGCCCAAATACTTCATGAAAATTTTCAACTTTTTTGAAGACCAAATACTTCATGAAAATTTTCAACTTTTTTGAAGCCGAATTTCTTCATGAAAATTTTTAACTTTTTTGAAGCCGAAATACTTCATGAAAATGTTCAACTTTTTTGAAGTCCAAATACTTCATGAATATATTCAACTTTTTTGAAGCCCAAATCCTTCATGAAAATTTTCAACTTTTTTGAAGCCGAATTTCTTCATGAAAATTTTCAACTTTATTGAAGGCGAAATACTTCATGAAAATTTTCAACTTTTTTGAAGCCGAATTTCTTCATGAATATTTACAACTTTTTTGAAGCCGAATTTCTTCATGAAAATTTACAATTGACCCACCCCCCCTTACGAAAAAGTTGAAAAAAGACGAAAAAAAACCCCTTGCGAAAACTTTTTTGAGGCCGAATTTCTTCATGAACATTTTCAACTTTTTTGAAGCCCAAATCCTTCATGAAAATTTTCAACTTTTTTGAAGCCGAATTTCTTCATGAAAATTTTCACCTTTTTTGAAGCCGAATTTCTTCATGAAAATTTTCAACTTTTTTGAAGCCGAATTTCTTCATGAATATTTTCAACTTTTTTGACGCCCAAATACTTCATGAAAATTTTCAACTTTTTTGAAGCCCAAATCCTTCATGAAAATGTTCAACTTTTTTGAAGCCCAAATACTTCATGAATATATTCAACTTTTTTGAAGCCCAAATACTTCATGAATATATTCAACTTTTTTGAATCCCAAATCCTTCATGAAAATTTTCAACTTTTTTGAAGCCCAAATACTTCATGAAAATTTTCAACTTTTTTGAAGCCGAATTTCTTCATGAAAATTTTCAACTTTTTTGAAGCCCAAATACTTGATGAAAATTTTCAACTTTTTTGAATCCCAAATACTTTCTTAAAATTTTCAACTTTTTTGAAGCCCAAATACTTCATGAAAATGTTAAACTTTTTTGAAGCCCAATTTCTTCATGAAAATTTTCAACTTTTTTGAATCCCAAATACTTCTTGAAAATATTCAACTTTTTTGAAGCCCAAATACTTCATGAATATATTCAACTTTTTTGAATCCCAAATCCTTCATGAAAATTTTCAACTTTTTTGAAGCCCAAATACTTCATGAAAATTTTCAACTTTTTTGAAGCCCAAATACTTCATGAAAATATTCAACTTTTTTGAAGCCGAAATACTTCATGAAAATTTTCAACTTTTTTGAAGCCCAAATACTTCATGAAAATATTCAACTTTTTTGAAGCCGAAATACCTCATGAAAATTTTCAACTTTTTTGATGCCCAAATACTTGATGAAAATTTTCAACTTTTTTGAATCCCAAATTCTTTCTTAAAATTTTCAACTTTTTTGAAGCCCAAATACTTCATGAAAATTTTCAACTTTTTTGAAGCCCAAATCCTTCATGAAAATGTTCAACTTTTTTGAAGCCCAAATACTTCATGAAAATATTCAACTTTTTTGAAGCCCAAATACTTCATGAAAATATTCAACTTTTTTGAAGCCCAAATACTTCATGAAAATTTTCAACTTTTTTGAAGCCCAAATCCTTCATGAAAATGTTCAACTTTTTTGAAGCCCAATTTCTTCATGAAAATTTTCAACTTTTTTGAAGCCGAAATCTTTTCATGAAAATTTTCAACTTTTTTGAAGCCGAAATACTTCATGAAAATGTTCGACTTTTTTAAAGCCGAAATCCTGTCGTGAAAATTTTCAACTTTTTTGAAGCCGAAATCTTTTCATGAAAATTTTCAACTTTTTTGAAGCTGAAATACTTCATGAAAATGTTCGACTTTTTTAAAGCCGAAATCCTGTCGTGAAAATTTTCAACTTTTTTGAAGCCGAAATCTTTTCATGAAAATTTTCAACTTTTTTGAAGCCGAAATCTTTATCATGAAAATTTTTAACTTTTTTGAAGCCAAATTACTTCATGAAAATTTTCAACTTTTTTGAAGCCCAAATCCTTCATGAAAATGTTCAACTTTTTTGAAGCCCAATTTCTTCATGAAAATTTTCAACTTTTTTGAAGCCCAAATACTTCATGAAAATTTTCAACTTTTTTGAAGCCCAAATACTTCATGAAAATATTCAACTTTTTTGAAGCCCAAATCCTTCATGAAAATGTTGAACTTTTTTGAAGCCCAATTTCTTCATGAAAATTTTCAACTTTTTTGAAGCCGAAATCTTTTCATGAAAATTTTCAACTTTTTTGAAGCTGAAATACTTCATGAAAATGTTCGACTTTTTTAAAGCCGAAATCCTGTCGTGAAAATTTTCAACTTTTTTGAAGCCGAAATCTTTTCATGAAAATTTTCAACTTTTTTGAAGCTGAAATACTTCATGAAAATGTTCGACTTTTTTAAAGCCGAAATCCTGTCGTGAAAATTTTCAACTTTTTTGAATCCGAAATCTTTTCATGAAAATTTTCAACTTTTTTGAAGCCGAAATCTTGTCATGAAAATTTTTAACTTTTTTGAAGCCAAATTACTTCATGAAAATTTTCAACTTTTTTGAAGCCCAAATCCTTCATGAAAATGTTCAACTTTTTTGAAGCCCAATTTCTTCATGAAAATTTTCAACTTTTTTGAAGCCGAATTTCTTCATGAAGATTTTCAACTTTTTTGAAGCCCAAATCCTTCATGAAAATGTTAAACTTTTTTGAAGCCTAAATACTTCAAGAATATATTCAACTTTTTTGAAGCCGAATTTCTTCATGAATATTTACAACTTTTATGAAGCCCAAATACTACATGAAAATGTTCAACTTTTTTGAAGACCAAATACTTCATGAAAATTTTCAACTTTTTTGAAGCCGAATTTCTTCATGAATATTTACAACTTTTATGAAGCCCAAATACTACATGAAAATGTTCAACTTTTTTGAAGACCAAATACTTCATGAAAATTTTCAACTTTTTTGAAGCCGAATTTCTTCATGAATATTTACAACTTTTATGAAGCCCAAATACTACATGAAAATGTTCAACTTTTTTGAAGCCGAATTTCTTCATGAAAATTTTAAACTTTTTTGAAGCCCAAATACTTCATGAAAATTTTCAACTTTTTTGAAGACCAAATACTTCATGAAAATTTTCAACTTTTTTGAAGCCGAATTTCTTCATGAAAATTTTTAACTTTTTTGAAGCCGAAATACTTCATGAAAATGTTCAACTTTTTTGAAGTCCAAATACTTCATGAATATATTCAACTTTTTTGAAGCCCAAATCCTTCATGAAAATTTTCAACTTTTTTGAAGCCGAATTTCTTCATGAAAATTTTCAACTTTATTGAAGGCGAAATACTTCATGAAAATTTTCAACTTTTTTGAAGCCGAATTTCTTCATGAATATTTACAACTTTTTTGAAGCCGAATTTCTTCATGAAAATTTACAATTGACCCACCCCCCCTTACGAAAAAGTTGAAAAAAGACGAAAAAAAACCCCTTGCGAAAACTTTTTTGAGGCCGAATTTCTTCATGAACATTTTCAACTTTTTTGAAGCCCAAATCCTTCATGAAAATTTTCAACTTTTTTGAAGCCCAAATACTTCATGAATATTTTCAACTTTTTTGAAGCCCAAATCCTTCATGAAAATTTTCAACTTTTTTGAAGCCCAAATACTTCATGAAAATTTTCAACTTTTTTGAAGCCGAATTTCTTCATGAAAATTTTCAACTTTTTTGAAGCCCAAATACTTCATGAAAATTTTCAACTTTTTTGAAGTCCAAATACTTCATGAATATATTCAACTTTTTTGAAGCCCAAATCCTTCATGAAAATTTTCAACTTTTTTGAAGCCGAATTTCTTCATGAAAATTTTCAACTTTATTGAAGGCGAAATACTTCATGAAAATGTTCAACTTTTTTGAAGTCCAAATACTTCATGAATATATTCAACTTTTTTGAAGCCCAAATCCTTCATGAAAATTTTCAACTTTTTTGAAGCCGAATTTCTTCATGAAAATTTTCAACTTTATTGAAGGCGAAATACTTCATGAAAATTTTCAACTTTTTTGAAGCCGAATTTCTTCATGAATATTTACAACTTTTTTGAAGCCGAATTTCTTCATGAAAATTTACAATTGACCCACCCCCCCTTACGAAAAAGTTGAAAAAAGACGAAAAAAAACCCCTTGCGAAAACTTTTTTGAGGCCGAATTTCTTCATGAACATTTTCAACTTTTTTGAAGCCCAAATCCTTCATGAAAATTTTCAACTTTTTTGAAGCCCAAATACTTCATGAATATTTTCAACTTTTTTGAAGCCCAAATCCTTCATGAAAATTTTCAACTTTTTTGAAGCCCAAATACTTCATGAAAATTTTCAACTTTTTTGAAGCCGAATTTCTTCATGAAAATTTTCAACTTTTTTGAAGCCCAAATACTTCATGAAAATTTTCAACTTTTTTGAAGTCCAAATACTTCATGAATATATTCAACTTTTTTGAAGCCCAAATCCTTCATGAAAATTTTCAACTTTTTTGAAGCCGAATTTCTTCATGAAAATTTTCAACTTTATTGAAGGCGAAATACTTCATGAAAATTTTCAACTTTTTTGAAGCCGAATTTCTTCATGAATATTTTCAACTTTTTTGAAGCCGAATTTCTTCATGAAAATTTTTAACTTTTATGAAGCCCAAATACTACATGAAAATGTTCAACTTTTTTGAAGCCGAATTTCTTCATGAAAATTTTCAACTTTTTTGTAGCCCAAATACTTCATGAAAATTTTCAACTTTTTTGAAGACCAAATACTTCATGAAAATTTTCAACTTTTTTGAAGCCGAATTTCTTCATGAAAATTTTCACCTTTTTTGAAGCCGAATTTCTTCATGAAAATTTTCAACTTTTTTGAAGCCGAATTTCTTCATGAATATTTTCAACTTTTTTGACGCCCAAATACTTCATGAAAATTTTCAACTTTTTTGAAGCCCAAATCCTTCATGAAAATGTTCAACTTTTTTGAAGCCCAAATACTTCATGAATATATTCAACTTTTTTGAAGCCCAAATACTTCATGAATATATTCAACTTTTTTGAATCCCAAATCCTTCATGAAAATTTTCAACTTTTTTGAAGCCCAAATACTTCATGAAAATTTTCATCTTTTTTGAAGCCGAATTTCTTCATGAAAATTTTCAACTTTTTTGAAGCCCAAATACTTCATGAAAATTTTCAACTTTTTTGAAGCCCAAATACTTCATGAAAATATTCAACTTTTTTGAATCCCAAATCCTTCATGAAAATTTTCAACTTTTTTGAAGCCCAAATACTTCATGAAAATTTTCAACTTTTTTGAAGCCGAATTTCTTCATGAAAATTTTCAACTTTTTTGAAGCCCAAATACTTCATGAAAATGTTCAACTTTATTGAAGTCGAAATACTTCATGAATATATTCAACATTTTTGAAGCCGAATTTCTTCATGAAAATTTTCAACTTTTTTGAAGACCAAATACTTCATGAAAATGTTCAACTTTTTTGAAGCCCAAATACTTCATGAATATATTCAACTTTTTTGAAGCCCAAATATTTCATGAAAATATTCAACTTTTTTGAAGCCGAAATACTTCATGAATATATTCAACTTTTTTGAATCCCAAATCCTTCATGAAAATTTTCAACTTTTTTGAAGCCCAAATACTTCATGAAAATTTTCAACTTTTTTGAATCCCAAATCCTTCATGAAAATTTTCAACTTTTTTGAAGCCCAAATACTTAATGAAAATTTTCAACTTTTTTGAAGTCGAATTTCTTCATGAAAATTTTCAACTTTTTTGAAGCCCAAATACTTGATGAAAATTTTCAACTTTTTGAATCCCAAATTCTTTCTTAAAATTTTCAACTTTTTTGAAGCCCAAATACTTCATGAAAATTGTCAACTTTTTTGAAGCCCAAATACTTCATGAAAATATTCAACTTTTTTGAAGCCCAAATACTTCATGAATATATTCAACATTTTTGAAGCCGAATTTCTTCATGAAAATTTTCAACTTTTTTGAAGACCAAATACTTCATGAAAATGTTCAACTTTTTTGAAGCCCAAATACTTCATGAATATATTCAACTTTTTTGAAGCCCAAATATTTCATGAAAATATTCAACTTTTTTGAAGCCGAAATACTTCATGAATATATTCAACTTTTTTGAATCCCAAATCCTTCATGAAAATTTTCAACTTTTTTGAAGCCCAAATACTTCATGAAAATTTTCAACTTTTTTGAATCCCAAATCCTTCATGAAAATTTTCAACTTTTTTGAAGCCCAAATACTTAATGAAAATTTTCAACTTTTTTGAAGTCGAATTTCTTCATGAAAATTTTCAACTTTTTTGAAGCCCAAATACTTCATGAAAATTTTCAACTTTTTGAATCCCAAATTCTTTCTTAAAATTTTCAACTTTTTTGAAGCCCAAATACTTCATGAAAATTTTCAACTTTTTTGAAGCCCAAATACTTCATGAAAATATTCAACTTTTTTGAAGCCCAAATACTTCATGAAAATATTCAACTTTTTTGAAGCCCAATTTCTTCATGAAAATTTTCAACTTTTTTGAAGCCCAAATACTTCATGAAAATTTTCAACTTTTTTGAAGCCCAAATACTTCATGAAAATATTCAACTTTTTTGAAGCCCAAATACTTCATGAAAATATTCAACTTTTTTGAAGCCCAATTTCTTCATGAAAATTTTCAACTTTTTTGAAGCCCAAATACTTCATGAAAATATTCAACTTTTTTGAAGCCCAAATACTTCATGAAAATGTTCAACTTTATTGAAGGCGAAATACTTCATGAATATATTCAACATTTTTGAAGCCGAATTTCTTCATGAAAATTTTCAACTTTTTTGAAGACCAAATACTTCATGAAAATGTTCAACTTTTTTGAAGCCCAAATACTTCATGAATATATTCAACTTTTTTGAAGCCCAAATATTTCATGAAAATATTCAACTTTTTTGAAACCGAAATACTTCATGAATATATTCAACTTTTTTGAATCCCAAATCCTTCATGAAAATTTTCAACTTTTTTGAAGCCGAAATACTTCATGAATATATTCAACTTTTTTGAATCCCAAATCCTTCATGAAAATTTTCAACTTTTTTGAAGCCCAAATAATTCATGAAAATTTTCAACTTTTTTGAAGCCGAATTTCTTCATGAAAATTTTCAACTTTTTTGATGCCCAAATACTTCATGAAAATTTTCAACTTTTTTGAAGCCCAAATACTTTCTTAAAATTTTCAACTTTTTTGAAGCCCAAATACTTCATGAAAATTTTCAACTTTTTTGAAGCCCAAATCCTTCATGAAAATGTTCAACTTTTTTGAAGCCCAATTTCTTCATGAAAATTTTCAACTTTTTTGAGGCCCAAATACTTCATGAAAATATTCAACTTTTTTGAAGCCGAATTTCTTCATGAATATTTTCAATTTTTTTGATGCCCAAATACTTCATGAAAATATTCAACTTTTTGAAGCCCAAATTCTTTCTTAAAATTTTCAACTTTTTTGAAGCCCAAATACTTCATGAAAATTTTCAACTTTTTTGAAGCCCAAATACTTCATGAAAATATTCAACTTTTTTGAAGCCCAAATACTTCATGAAAATATTCAACTTTTTTGAAGCCCAATTTCTTCATGAAAATTTTCAACTTTTTTGAAGCCCAAATACTTCATGAAAATATTCAACTTTTTTGAAGCCGAAATACTTCATGAATATATTCAACTTTTTTGAATCCCAAATCCTTCATGAAAATTTTCAACTTTTTTGAAGCCCAAATGATTCATGAAAATTTTCAACTTTTTTGAAGCCGAATTTCTTCATGAAAATTTTCAACTTTTTTGATGCCCAAATACTTCATGAAAATTTTCAACTTTTTTGAAGCCCAAATACTTTCTTAAAATTTTCAACTTTTTTGAAGCCCAAATACTTCATGAAAATTTTCAACTTTTTTGAAGCCCAAATCCTTCATGAAAATGTTCAACTTTTTTGAAGCCCAATTTCTTCATGAAAATTTTCAACTTTTTTGAGGCCCAAATACTTCATGAAAATATTCAACTTTTTTGAAGCCGAATTTCTTCATGAATATTTTCAATTTTTTTGATGCCCAAATACTTCAAGAAAATATTCAACTTTTTTGAAGCCCAAATACTTCATGAATATATTCAACTTTTTTGAAGCCCAAATACTTCATGAAAATTTTCAACTTTATTGAAGGCGAAATACTTCATGAAAATTTTCAACTTTTTTGAAGCCCAAATACTTCATGAAAATTTTCAACTTTATTGAAGGCGAAATACTTCATGAAAATTTTCAACTTTTTTGAAGCCCAAATACTTCATGAAAATATTCAACTTTTTTGAAGCCGAAATCCTTCATGAAAATTTTCAACTTTTTTGAAGCCGAATTTCTTCATGAAAATTTTCAACTTTATTGAAGGCGAAATACTTCATGAATATATTCAACATTTTTGAAGCCGAATTTCTTCATGAAAATTTTCAACTTTTTTGAAGACCAAATACTTCATGAAAATGTTCAACTTTTTTGAAGCCCAAATACTTCATGAATATATTCAACTTTTTTGAAGCCCAAATATTTCATGAAAATATTCAACTTTATTGAAGGCGAAATACTTCATGAATATATTCAACATTTTTGAAGCCGAATTTCTTCATGAAAATTTTCAACTTTTTTGAAGACCAAATACTTCATGAAAATGTTCAACTTTTTTGAAGCCCAAATACTTCATGAATATATTCAACTTTTTTGAAGCCCAAATATTTCATGAAAATATTCAACTTTTTTGAAGCCGAAATACTTCATGAATATATTCAACTTTTTTGAATCCCAAATCCTTCATGAAAATTTTCAACTTTTTTGAAGCCCAAATACTTCATGAAAATTTTCAACTTTTTTGAAGCCCAAATACTTAATGAAAATTTTCAACTTTTTTGAAGTCGAATTTCTTCATGAAAATTTTCAACTTTTTTGAAGCCCAAATACTTGATGAAAATTTTCAACTTTTTGAATCCCAAATTCTTTCTTAAAATTTTCAACTTTTTTGAAGCCCAAATACTTCATGAAAATTTTCAACTTTTTTGAAGCCCAAATACTTCATGAAAATATTCAACTTTTTTGAAGCCCAAATACTTCATGAAAATATTCAACTTTTTTGAAGCCCAAATACTTCATGAATATATTCAACTTTTTTGAAGCCCAAATACTTCATGAAAATTTTCAACTTTATTGAAGGCGAAATACTTCATGAAAATTTTCAACTTTTTTGAAGCCCAAATACTTCATGAAAATTTTCAACTTTATTGAAGGCGAAATACTTCATGAAAATTTTCAACTTTTTTGAAGCCCAAATACTTCATGAAAATATTCAACTTTTTTGAAGCCGAAATCCTTCATGAAAATTTTCAACTTTTTTGAAGCCGAATTTCTTCATGAAAATTTTCAACTTTATTGAAGGCGAAATACTTCATGAATATATTCAACATTTTTGAAGCCGAATTTCTTCATGAAAATTTTCAACTTTTTTGAAGACCAAATACTTCATGAAAATGTTCAACTTTTTTGAAGCCCAAATACTTCATGAATATATTCAACTTTTTTGAAGCCCAAATATTTCATGAAAATATTCAACTTTTTTGAAGCCGAAATACTTCATGAATATATTCAACTTTTTTGAATCCCAAATCCTTCATGAAAATTTTCAACTTTTTTGAAGCCCAAATACTTCATGAAAATTTTCAACTTTTTTGAAGCCCAAATACTTAATGAAAATTTTCAACTTTTTTGAAGTCGAATTTCTTCATGAAAATTTTCAACTTTTTTGAAGCCCAAATACTTTATGAAAATTTTCAACTTTTTGAATCCCAAATTCTTTCTTAAAATTTTCAACTTTTTTGAAGCCCAAATACTTCATGAAAATTTTCAACTTTTTTGAAGCCCAAATACTTCATGAAAATATTCAACTTTTTTGAAGCCCAAATACTTCATGAAAATATTCAACTTTTTTGAAGCCCAAATACTTCATGAAAATTTTCAACTTTTTTGAAGCCCAAATCCTTCATGAAAATGTTCAACTTTTTTGAAGCCCAATTTCTTCATGAAAATTTTCAACTTTTTTGAAGCCCAAATACTTCATGAAAATTTTCAACTTTTTTGAAGCCCAAATACTTCATGAAAATATTCAACTTTTTTGAAGCCGAAATACTTCATGAATATATTCAACTTTTTTGAATCCCAAATCCTTCATGAAAATTTTCAACTTTTTTGAAGCCCAAATACTTAATGAAAATTTTCAACTTTTTTGAAGTCGAATTTCTTCATGAAAATTTTCAACTTTTTTGAAGCCCAAATACTTGATGAAAATTTTCAACTTTTTGAATCCCAAATTCTTTCTTAAAATTTTCAACTTTTTTGAAGCCCAAATACTTCATGAAAATTTTCAACTTTTTTGAAGCCCAAATACTTCATGAAAATATTCAACTTTTTTGAAGCCCAAATACTTCATGAAAATATTCAACTTTTTTGAAGCCCAAATACTTCATCAAAATTTTCAACTTTTTTGAAGCCCAAATCCTTCATGAAAATGTTCAACTTTTTTGAAGCCCAATTTCTTCATGAAAATTTTCAACTTTTTTGAAGCCCAAATACTTCATGAAAATTTTCAACTTTTTTGAAGCCCAAATACTTCATGAAAATATTCAACTTTTTTGAAGCCGAAATACTTCATGAATATATTCAACTTTTTTGAATCCCAAATCCTTCATGAAAATTTCCAACTTTTTTGAAGCCCAAATACTTAATGAAAATTTTCAACTTTTTTGAAGTCGAATTTCTTCATGAAAATTTTCAACTTTTTTGAAGCCCAAATCCTTCATGAAAATGTTCAACTTTTTTGAAGCCCAATTTCTTCATGAAAATTTTCAACTTTTTTGAAGCCCAAATACTTCATGAAAATTTTCAACTTTTTTGAAGCCCAAATACTTCATGAAAATATTCAACTTTTTTGAAGCCGAAATACTTCATGAATATATTCAACTTTTTTGAATCCCAAATCCTTCATGAAAATTTTCAACTTTTTTGAAGCCCAAATACTTAATGAAAATTTTCAACTTTTTTGAAGTCGAATTTCTTCATGAAAATTTTCAACTTTTTTGAAGCCCAAATACTTGATGAAAATTTTCAACTTTTTGAATCCCAAATTCTTTCTTAAAATTTTCAACTTTTTTGAAGCCCAAATACTTCATGAAAATTTTCAACTTTTTTGAAGCCCAAATCCTTCATGAAAATGTTCAACTTTTTTGAAGCCCAAATACTTCATGAAAATATTCAACTTTTTTGAAGCCCAAATACTTCATGAAAATATTCAACTTTTTTGAAGCCCAAATACTTCATGAAAATTTTCAACTTTTTTGAAGCCCAAATCCTTCATGAAAATGTTCAACTTTTTTGAAGCCCAATTTCTTCATGAAAATTTTCAACTTTTTTGAAGCCGAAATCTTTTCATGAAAATTTTCAACTTTTTTGAAGCCGAAATACTTCATGAAAATGTTCGACTTTTTTAAAGCCGAAATCCTGTCGTGAAAATTTTCAACTTTTTTGAAGCCGAAATCTTTTCATGAAAATTTTCAACTTTTTTGAAGCTGAAATACTTCATGAAAATGTTCGACTTTTTTAAAGCCCAAATACTTGATGAAAATTTTCAACTTTTTGAATCCCAAATTCTTTCTTAAAATTTTCAACTTTTTTGAAGCCCAAATCCTTCATGAAAATGTTCAACTTTTTTGAAGCCCAAATACTTCATGAAAATATTCAACTTTTTTGAAGCCCAAATACTTCATGAAAATATTCAACTTTTTTGAAGCCCAAATACTTCATGAAAATTTTCAACTTTTTTGAAGCCCAAATCCTTCATGAAAATGTTCAACTTTTTTGAAGCCCAATTTCTTCATGAAAATTTTCAACTTTTTTGAAGCCGAAATCTTTTCATGAAAATTTTCAACTTTTTTGAAGCCGAAGTACTTCATGAAAATGTTCGACTTTTTTAAAGCCGAAATCCTGTCGTGAAAATTTTCAACTTTTTTGAAGCCGAAATCTTTTCATGAAAATTTTCAACTTTTTTGAAGCTGAAATACTTCATGAAAATGTTCGACTTTTTTAAAGCCCAAATACTTGATGAAAATTTTCAACTTTTTGAATCCCAAATTCTTTCTTAAAATTTTCAACTTTTTTGAAGCCCAAATACTTCATGAAAATTTTCAACTTTTTTGAAGCCCAAATCCTTCATGAAAATGTTCAATTTTTTTGAAGCCCAAATACTTCATGAAAATTTTCAACTTTATTGAAGGCGAAATACTTCATGAAAATTTTCAACTTTTTTGAAGCCCAAATACTTCATGAAAATTTTCAACTTTATTGAAGGCGAAATACTTCATGAAAATTTTCAACTTTTTTGAAGCCCAAATACTTCATGAAAATATTCAACTTTTTTGAAGCCGAAATCCTTCATGAAAATTTTCAACTTTTTTGAAGCCGAATTTCTTCATGAAAATTTTCAACTTTATTGAAGGCGAAATACTTCATGAATATATTCAACATTTTTGAAGCCGAATTTCTTCATGAAAATTTTCAACTTTTTTGAAGACCAAATACTTCATGAAAATGTTCAACTTTTTTGAAGCCCAAATACTTCATGAATATATTCAACTTTTTTGAAGCCCAAATATTTCATGAAAATATTCAACTTTTTTGAAGCCTAAATACTTCATGAATATATTCAACTTTTTTGAATCCCAAATCCTTCATGAAAATTTTCAACTTTTTTGAAGCCCAAATACTTCATGAAAATTTTCAACTTTTTTGAATCCCAAATCCTTCATGAAAATTTTCAACTTTTTTGAAGCCCAAATACTTAATGAAAATTTTCAACTTTTTTGAAGTCGAATTTCTTCATGAAAATGTTCAAGTTTTGTGAAGCCCAAATACTTGATGAAAATTTTCAACTTTTTGAATCCCAAATTCTTTCTTAAAATTTTCAACTTTTTTGAAGCCCAAATACTTCATGAAAATTTTCAACTTTTTTGAAGCCCAAATCCTTCATGAAAATGTTCAACTTTTTTGAAGCCCAAATACTTCATGAAAATATTCAACTTTTTTGAAGCCCAAATACTTCATGAAAATATTCAACTTTTTTGAAGCCCAAATACTTCATGAAAATTTTCAACTTTTTTGAAGCCCAAATCCTTCATGAAAATGTTCAACTTTTTTGAAGCCCAATTTCTTCATGAAAATTTTCAACTTTTTTGAAGGCGAAATACTTCATGAAAATTTTAAACTTTTTTGAAGCCCAAATACTTCATGAAAATTTTCAACTTTATTGAAGGCGAAATACTTCATGAAAATTTTAAACTTTTTTGAAGCCCAAATACTTCATGAAAATATTCAACTTTTTTGAAGCCCAAATCCTTCATGAAAATTTTCAACTTTTTTGAAGCCGAATTTCTTCATGAAAATTTTCAACTTTATTGAAGGCGAAATAGTTCATGAATATATTCAACATTTTTGAAGCCGAATTTCTTCATGAATATATTCAACTTTTTTGAAGCCCAAATACTTCATGAAAATATTCAACTTTTTTGAAGCCGAAATACTTCATGAATATATTCAACTTTTTTGAATCCCAAATCCTTCATGAAAATTTTCAACTTTTTTGAAGCCCAAATAATTCATGAAAATTTTCAACTTTTTTGAAGCCGAATTTCTTCATGAAAATTTTCAACTTTTTTGATGCCCAAATACTTCATGAAAATTTTCAACATTTTTGAAGCCCAAATACTTTCTTAAAATTTTCAACTTTTTTGAAGCCCAAATACTTCATGAAAATTTTCAACTTTTTTGAAGCCCAAATCCTTCATGAAAATGTTCAACTTTTTTGAAGCCCAATTTATTCATGAAAATTTTCAACTTTTTTGAGGCCCAAATCCTTCATGAAAATTTTCAACTTTTTTGAAGCCCAAATCCTTCATGAAAATGTTCAACTTTTTTGAAGCCGAATTTCTTCATGAATATTTTCAATTTTTTTGATGCCCAAATACTTCAAGAAAATATTCAACTTTTTTGAAGCTCAAATACTTCATGAATATATTCAACTTTTTTGAAGCGGAAATACTTCATGAAAATTTTCAACTTTATTGAAGGCGAAATACTTCATGAAAATGTTCAACTTTTTTGAAGCCCAAATACTTCATGAATATATTCAACTTTTTTGAAGCCCAAATATTTCATGAAAATATTCAACTTTTTTGAATCCGAAATACTTCATGAATATATTCAACTTTTTTGAATCCCAAATCCTTCATGAAAATTTTCAACTTTTTTGAAGCCCAAATACTTCATGAAAATTTTCAACTTTTTTGAAGCCCAAATACTTTCTTAAAATTTTCAACTTTTTTGAAGCCCAAATACTTCATGAAAATTTTCAACTTTTTTGAAGCCCAAATCCTTCATGAAAATGTTCAACTTTTTTGAAGCCCAATTTCTTCATGAAAATTTTCAACTTTTTGAGGCCCAAATACTTCATGAAAATATTCAACTTTTTTGAAGCCCAAATACTTCATGAATATATTCAACTTTTTTGAAGCCCAAATACTTCATGAAAATTTTCAACTTTGTTGAAGGCGAAATACTTCATGAAAATTTTCAACTTTTTTGAAGCCCAAATACTTCATGAAAATATTCAACTTTTTTGAAGCCGAAATCCTTCATGAAAATTTTCAACTTTTTTGAAGCCGAATTTCTTCATGAAAATTTTCAACTTTATTGAAGGCGAAATACTTCATGAATATATTCAACATTTTTGAAGCCGAATTTCTTCATGAAAATTTTCAACTTTTTTGAAGACCAAATACTTCATGAAAATTTTCAACTTTTTTGAAGCCCAAATACTTCATGAATATATTCAACTTTTTTGAAGCCCAAATATTTCATGAAAATATTCAACTTTTTTGAAGCCGAAATACTTCATGAATATATTCAACTTTTTTGAATCCCAAATCCTTCATGAAAATTTTCAACTTTTTTGAAGCCCAAATACTTCATGAAAATTTTCAACTTCTTTGAAGCCGAATTTCTTCATGAAAATTTTCAACTTTTTTGATGCCCAAATACTTCATGAAAATTTTCAACTTTTTTGAAGCCGAATTTCTTCATGAATATTTTCAATTGACCCACCCCCTCACGAAAAAGTTGAAAAAAGACGAAACACCCCCCCTCTTACGAAAAAGTTGAAAAAAGACGAAACACCCCCCCCTTACGAAAAAGTTGAAAAAAAACGAAACACCCCCCCCTTGCGAAAAAAATTTTGAAGCCGAATTTCTTCATGAAAATTTTAAACTTTTTTGAAGCCCAAATACATCATGAAAATTTTTAACTTTTTTGAAGCCGAATTTCTTCTTGAAAATTTTTAACTTTTTTGAAGCCGAATTTCTTCATGAAAATTTTTCAACTTTTTTGAAGCCCAAATACTTCATGAAAAATTTAAACTTTTTTAAGCCGAATTTCATCATGAAAATTTTTAACTTTTTTGAAGCCGAATTTCTTCATGAAAATTTTTAACTTTTTTGAATCCGAATTTCTTCATGAAAATTTTCAACTTCTTTGAAGCCGAATTTCTTCATGAAAATTTTTAACTTTTTTGATGCCCAAATACTTCATGAAAATTTTCAACTTTTTTGAAGCCGAATTTCTTCATGAATATTTTCAATTGACCCACCCCCTCACGAAAAAGTTGAAAAAAGACGAAACACCAACCTCTTACGAAAAAGTTGAAAAAAGACGAAACACCCCCCCCTTACGAAAAAGTTGAAAAAAAACGAAACACCCCCCCCTTGCGAAAAAATTTTTGAAGCCGAATTTCTTCATGAAAATTTTAAACTTTTTTGAAGCCCAAATACATCATGAAAATTTTTAACTTTTTTGAAGCCGAATTTCTTCATGAAAATTTTCAACTTTTTTGAAGCCCAAATACTTGATGAAAATTTTCAACTTTTTTGAATCCCAAATACTTTCTTAAAATTTTCAACTTTTTTGAAGCCCAATTTCTTCATGAAAATTTTCAACTTTTTTGAAGCCCAAATACTTCTTGAAAATATTCAACTTTTTTGAAGCCCAAATACTTGATGAAAATTTTCAACTTTTTTGAATCCCAAATTCTTTCTTAAAATTTTCAACTTTTTTGAAGCCCAAATACTTCATGAAAATTTTCAACTTTTTAGAAGCCCAAATCCTTCATGAAAATGTTCAACTTTTTTGAAGCCCAAATACTTCATGAAAATATTCAACTTTTTTGAAGCCCAAATACTTCATGAAAATATTCAACTTTTTTGAAGCCCAAATACTTCATGAAAATTTTCAACTTTTTTGAAGCCCAAATCCTTCATGAAAATGTTCAACTTTTTTGAAGCCCAATTTCTTCATGAAAATTTTCAACTTTTTTGAAGCCGAAATCTTTTCATGAAAATTTTCAACTTTTTTGAAGCCGAAATACTTCATGAAAATGTTCGACTTTTTTAAAGTCGAAATCCTGTCGTGAAAATTTTCAACTTTTTTGAAGCCGAAATCTTTTCATGAAAATTTTCAACTTTTTTGAAGCTGAAATACTTCATGAAAATGTTCGACTTTTTTAAAGCCCAAATACTTCATGAAAAATTTTAATCTTTTTTGAAGCTGAATTTCTTCATGAAAATTTTAAACTTTTTTGAAGCCGAATTTCTTCATGAAAATTTAAAAAAATTTTGAAGCCCAAATACTTCATGAAAATTTTCAACTTTTTTGAAGCCGAATTTCTTCATGAATATTTTCAACTTTTTTGAAGCCCAAATACTTCACGAAAATTTTAAACTTTTTTGAAGCCGAATTTCTTCATGAAAATTTTCAACTTTTTTGAAGCCCAAATACTTTTTGAAAATTTTCAACTTTTTTGAAGCCGAATTTCTTCATGAATATTTTCAATTGACCCACCCCCTCACGAAAAAGTTGAAAAAAGACGAAACACACCCCTCTTACGAAAAAGTTGAAAAAAGAAGAAACACCCTCCCCTCACGAAAAAGTTGAAAAAAGACGAAACACACCCCTCTTACGAAAAAGTTGAAAAAAGACGAAACAACCCCCCCTTACGAAAAAGTTGAAAAAAGACGAAACACCCCCCCCTTGCGAAAACTTTTTTGAAGCCAAATACTTTTTTAAAATTTTCAACTTTTTTGAAGCCGAATTTCTTCATGAATATTTTCAATTGACCAACCCCCCCTCACGAAAAAGTTGAAAAAAGACAAAACACCCCCTTCTTACGAAAAAGTTGAAAAAAGACGAAACACCCCCCCCTTACGAAAAAGTTGAAAAAAGACGAATCACCCCCCCCTTGCGAAAACTTTTTTGAAGCCGAATTTCTTCATGAATATTTTCAATTGACCCACCCCCTCACGAAAAAGTTGAAAAAAGACGAAACACACCCCTCTTACGAAAAAGTTGAAAAAAGACGAAACACCCTCCCCTCACGAAAAAGTTGAAAAAAGACGAAACACACCCCTCTTACGAAAAAGTTGAAAAAAGACGAAACAACCCCCCCTTACGAAAAAGTTGAAAAAAGACGAAACACCCCCCCCTTGCGAAAACTTTTTTGAAGCCGAATTTCTTCATGAAAATTTTCAACTTTTTTGAAGCCGAATTTCTTCATGAATATTTTCAATTCTTCCACCCCCCTCACGAAAAATTTGAAAAAAGACGAAACACCCCCCCCTTGCGAAAACTTTTTTGAAGCCCAATTTCTTCATGAAAATTTTCAACTTTTTTGAAGCCCAAATACTTTATGAAAATTTTAAACTTTTTTGAAGCCGAATTTCTTCATGAAAATTTTAAACTTTTTTGAAGCCCAAATACTTCATGAAAATTTTCAACTTTTGAAGCCCAATTTCTTCAAGAATATTTTCAATTGACCCACCCCCCTCACGAAAAAGTTGGAAAAAGACGAAACACCCCCCTCTTACGAAAAAGTTGAAAAAAGACGAAACACCCCCCCCTTACTAAAAATTGAAAAAAGACGAAACACCCCCCCTTGCGAAAAAATTTTTGAAGCCGAATTTCTTCATGAAAATTTTTAACTTTTTTGAATGCGAATTTCTTCATGAAAATTTTCAACTTTTTTGAAGCCCAAATACTTCATGAAAATTTTAATCTTTTTTGAAGCCGAATTTCTTCATGAAAATTTTCAACTTTTTTGAAGCCGAAATACTTCATGAAAATTTTCAACTTTTTTGAAGCTGAATTTCTTCATGAAAATTTTAAACTTTTTTGAAGCCGAATTTCTTCATGAAAATTTTCAACTTTTTTGAAGCCCAAATACTTGATGAAAATTTTCAACTTCTTTGAAGCCGAATTTCTTCATGAATATTTTCAATTGACCCACCCCCCTCACGAAAAAGTTGAAAAAAGACGAAACACACCCCCCTTGCGAAAACTTTTTTGAAGCCGAATTTCTTCATGAAAATTTTCAACTTTTTTGAAGCCCAAATACTTCTTGAAAATATTCAACTTTTTTGAAGCCCAAATACTTGATGAAAATTTTCAACTTTTTTGAATCCCAAATTCTTTCTTAAAATTTTCAACTTTTTTGAAGCCCAAATACTTCATGAAAATTTTCAACTTTTTAGAAGCCCAAATCCTTCATGAAAATGTTCAACTTTTTTGAAGCCCAAATACTTCATGAAAATATTCAACTTTTTTGAAGCCCAAATACTTCATGAAAATATTCAACTTTTTTGAAGCCCAAATACTTCATGAAAATTTTCAACTTTTTTGAAGCCCAAATCCTTCATGAAAATGTTCAACTTTTTTGAAGCCCAATTTCTTCATGAAAATTTTCAACTTTTTTGAAGCCGAAATCTTTTCATGAAAATTTTCAACTTTTTTGAAGCCGAAATACTTCATGAAAATGTTCGACTTTTTTAAAGTCGAAATCCTGTCGTGAAAATTTTCAACTTTTTTGAAGCCGAAATCTTTTCATGAAAATTTTCAACTTTTTTGAAGCTGAAATACTTCATGAAAATGTTCGACTTTTTTAAAGCCCAAATACTTCATGAAAAATTTCAACTTTTTTGAAGCCCAAATACTTCATGAAAATTTTAATCTTTTTTGAAGCCGAATTTCTTCATGAAAATTTTCAACTTTTTTCAAGCACAAATACTTCATGAAAATTTTCAACTTTTTTGAAGCTGAATTTCTTCATGAAAATTTTAAACTTTTTTGAAGCCGAATTTCTTCATGAAAATTTAAAAAAATTTTGAAGCCCAAATACTTCATGAAAATTTTCAACTTTTTTGAAGCCGAATTTCTTCATGAATATTTTCAACTTTTTTGAAGCCCAAATACTTCACGAAAATTTTAAACTTTTTTGAAGCCGAATTTCTTCATGAAAATTTTCAACTTTTTTGAAGCCCAAATACTTTTTGAAAATTTTCAACTTTTTTGAAGCCGAATTTCTTCATGAATATTTTCAATTGACCCACCCCCTCACGAAAAAGTTGAAAAAAGACGAAACACACCCCTCTTACGAAAAAGTTGAAAAAAGAAGAAACACCCTCCCCTCACGAAAAAGTTGAAAAAAGACGAAACACACCCCTCTTACGAAAAAGTTGAAAAAAGACGAAACAACCCCCCCTTACGAAAAAGTTGAAAAAAGACGAAACACCCCCCCCTTGCGAAAACTTTTTTGAAGCCCAAATACTTTTTTAAAATTTTCAACTTTTTTGAAGCCGAATTTCTTCATGAATATTTTCAATTGACCAACCCCCCCTCACGAAAAAGTTGAAAAAAGACAAAACACCCCCTTCTTACGAAAAAGTTGAAAAAAGACGAAACACCCCCCCCTTACGAAAAAGTTGAAAAAAGACGAATCACCCCCCCCTTGCGAAAACTTTTTTGAAGCCGAATTTCTTCATGAATATTTTCAATTGACCCACCCCCTCACGAAAAAGTTGAAAAAAGACGAAACACACCCCTCTTACGAAAAAGTTGAAAAAAGACGAAACACCCTCCCCTCACGAAAAAGTTGAAAAAAGACGAAACACACCCCTCTTACGAAAAAGTTGAAAAAAGACGAAACAACCCCCCCTTACGAAAAAGTTGAAAAAAGATGAAACACCCCCCCCTTGCGAAAACTTTTTTGAAGCCGAATTTCTTCATGAAAATTTTCAACTTTTTTGAAGCCGAATTTCTTCATGAATATTTTCAATTCTTCCACCCCCCTCACGAAAAATTTGAAAAAAGACGAAACACCCCCCCCTTGCGAAAACTTTTTTGAAGCCCAATTTCTTCATGAAAATTTTCAACTTTTTTGAAGCCCAAATACTTTATGAAAATTTTCAACTTTTTTGAAGCTGAATTTCTTCATGAAAATTTTAAACTTTTTTGAAGCCGAATTTCTTCATGAAAATTTTAAACTTTTTTGAAGCCCAAATACTTCATGAAAATTTTCAACTTTTGAAGCCCAATTTCTTCAAGAATATTTTCAATTGACCCACCCCCCTCACGAAAAAGTTGGAAAAAGACGAAACACCCCCCTCTTACGAAAAAGTTGAAAAAAGACGAAACACCCCCCCCTTACTAAAAATTGAAAAAAGACGAAACACCCCCCCTTGCGAAAAAATTTTTGAAGCCGAATTTCTTCATGAAAATTTTTAACTTTTTTGAATGCGAATTTCTTCATGAAAATTTTCAACTTTTTTGAAGCCCAAATACTTCATGAAAATTTTAATATTTTTTGAAGCCGAATTTCTTCATGAAAATTTTCAACTTTTTTGAAGCCGAAATACTTCATGAAAATTTTCAACTTTTTTGAAGCTGAATTTCTTCATGAAAATTTTAAACTTTTTTGAAGCCGAATTTCTTCATGAAAATTTTCAACTTTTTTGAAGCCCAAATACTTCATGAAAATTTTCAACTTTTTAGAAGCCCAAATCCTTCATGAAAATGTTCAACTTTTTTGAAGCCCAAATACTTCATGAAAATATTCAACTTTTTTGAAGCCCAAATACTTCATGAAAATATTCAACTTTTTTGAAGCCCAAATACTTCATGAAAATTTTCAACTTTTTTGAAGCCCAAATCCTTCATGAAAATGTTCAACTTTTTTGAAGCCCAATTTCTTCATGAAAATTTTCAACTTTTTTGAAGCCGAAATCTTTTCATGAAAATTTTCAACTTTTTTGAAGCCGAAATACTTCATGAAAATGTTCGACTTTTTTAAAGTCGAAATCCTGTCGTGAAAATTTTCAACTTTTTTGAAGCCGAAATCTTTTCATGAAAATTTTCAACTTTTTTGAAGCTGAAATACTTCATGAAAATGTTCGACTTTTTTAAAGCCCAAATACTTCATGAAAAATTTCAACTTTTTTGAAGCCCAAATACTTCATGAAAATTTTAATCTTTTTTGAAGCCGAATTTCTTCATGAAAATTTTCAACTTTTTTCAAGCACAAATACTTCATGAAAATTTTCAACTTTTTTGAAGCTGAATTTCTTCATGAAAATTTTAAACTTTTTTGAAGCCGAATTTCTTCATGAAAATTTTAAACTTTTTTGAAGCCGAATTTCTTCAGAAAATTTTTAACTTTTTTGAATCCGAATTTCTTCATGAAAATTTTCAACTTTTTTGAAGCCCAAATGCTTCATGAAAATTTTCAACTTTTTTGAAGCCCAAATTCTTCATGAATATTTTCAATTGACCCACCCCCCCTCACGAAAAATTTGAAAAAAAAAGAAACACCCCCCCCTTGCGAAAACTTTTTTGAAGCCGAATTTCTTCATGAAAATTTTCAACTTTTTTGAATCCCAAATACTTGATGAAAATTTTCAACTTTTTTGAAGCCCAAATTCTTCATGAATATTTTCAATTGACCCACCCCCCTCACGAAAAAGTTGAAAAAAGACGAAACACACCCCCCTTGCGAAAACATTTTTGAAGCCGAATTTCTTCATGAAAATTTTAAACTTTTTTGAAGCCGAATTTCTTCATGAAAATTTTAAAAAAAATTTGAAGCCCAAATACTTCATGAAAATTTTCAACTTTTTTGAAGCCGAATTTCTTCATGAATATTTTCAACTTTTTTGAAGCCCAAATACTTCACGAAAATTTTAAACTTTTTTGAAGCCGAATTTCTTCATGAAAATTTTAAACTTCTTTGAAGCCCAAATACTTTTTGAAAATTTTCAACTTTTTTGAAGCCGAATTTCTTCATGAATATTTTCAATTGACCCACCCCCCCTCACGAAAAAGTTGAAAAAAGACGAAACACCCCCCTCTTACGAAAAAGTTGAAAAAAGACGAAACACCCCCCCCTTACGAAAAAGTTGAAAAAAGACGAAACACCCCCCCCTTGCGAAAACTTTTTTGAAGCCCAATTTCTTCATGAAAATTTTCAACTTTTTTTAAGCCCAAATACTTCATGAAAATTTTCAACTTTTTTGAAGCCCAAATACTTTATGAAAATTTTCAACTTTTTTGAAGCTGAATTTCTTCATGAAAATTTTAAACTTTTTTGAAGCCGAATTTCTTCATGAAAATTTTAAACTTTTTTGAAGCCCAAATACGTCATGAAAATTTTCAACTTTTGAAGCCCAATTTCTTCAAGAATATTTTCAATTGACCCACCCCCCTCACGAAAAAGTTGAAAAAAGACGAAACACCCCCCTCTTACGAAAAAGTTGAAAAAAGACGAAACACCCCCCCCCTTACTAAAAATTGAAAAAAGACGAAACACCCCCCCTTGCGAAAAAATTTTTGAAGCCGAATTTCTTCATGAAAATTTTTAACTTTTTTGAATCCGAATTTCTTCATGAAAATTTTCAACTTTTTTGAAGCCCAAATACTTCATGAAAATTTTAATCTTTTTTGAAGCCGAATTTCTTCATGAAAATTTTCAACTTTTTTGAAGCCGAAATACTTCATGAAAATTTTCAACTTTTTTGAAGCTGAATTTCTTCATGAAAATTTTAAACTTTTTTGAAGCCGAATTTCTTCATGAAAATTTTCAACTTTTTTGAAGCCCAAATACTTGATGAAAATTTTCAACTTCTTTGAAGCCGAATTTCTTCATGAATATTTTCAATTGACCCACCCCCCTCACGAAAAAGTTGAAAAAAGACGAAACACACCCCCCTTGCGAAAACTTTTTTGAAGCCGAATTTCTTCATGAAAATTTTCAACTTTTTTGAAGCCGAATTTCTTCATGAATATTTTCAACTTTTTTGAAGCCCAAATACTTCATGAAAATTTTCAACTTTTTTGAAGCTGAATTTCTTCATGAAAATTTTAAACTTTTTTGAAGCCGAATTTCTTCATGAAAATTTTCAACTTTTTTGAAGCCCAAATACTTGATGAAAATTTTCAACTTCTTTGAAGCCGAATTTCTTCATGAATATTTTCAATTGACCCACCCCCCTCACGAAAAAGTTGAAAAAAGACGAAACACCCCCCCCTTAAGAAAAAGTTGAAAAAAGACGAAACACCCCCCCCTTGCGAAAACTTTTTTGAAGCCGAATTTCTTCATGAAAATTTTCAACTTTTTTGAAGCCCAAATACTTCATGAAAATTTTCAACTTTTTGAAGCCGAATTTCTTCATGAAAATTTTAAACTTTTTTGAAGCCGAATTTCTTCATGAAAATTTAAAAAAATTTTGAAGCCCAAATACTTCATGAAAATTTTCAACTTTATTGAAGCCGAATTTCTTCATGAATATTTTCAATTTTTTTGAAGCCCAAATACTTCACGAAAATTTTCAACTTCTTTGAAGCCGAATTTCTTCATGAATATTTTCAACTTTTTTGAAGCCCAAATACTTCACGAAAATGTTCAACTCTTTTGAAGCCGAATTTTTTCATGAAAATTTTAAACTTTTTTGAAGCCGAATTTCTTCAGAAAATTTTTAACTTTTTTGAATCCGAATTTCTTCATGAAAATTTTCAACTTTTTTGAAGCCCAAATGCTTCATGAAAATTTTCAACTTTTTTGAAGCCCAAATTCTTCATGAATATTTTCAATTGACCCACCCCCCCTCACGAAAAATTTGAAAAAAAAAGAAACACCCCCCCCTTGCGAAAACTTTTTTGAAGCCGAATTTCTTCATGAAAATTTTCAACTTTTTTGAATCCCAAATACTTGATGAAAATTTTCAACTTTTTTGAAGCCGAATTTCTTCATGAATATTTTCAATTGACCCACCCCCCTCACGAAAAAGTTGAAAAAAGATGAAACACACCCCCCTTGCGAAAACTTTTTTGAAGCCGAATTTCTTCATGAAAATTTTCAACTTTTTTGAATCTCAAATACTTCATGAAAATTTTCAACTTTTTTTAAGCCGAATTTCTACATGAAAATTTTCAACTTTTTTGAAGCCCAAATACTTGATGAAAATTTTCAACTTTTTTGAAGCCGAATTTCTTCATGAATATTTTCAATTGACCCACCCCCCTCACGAAAAAGTTGAAAAAAGACGAAACACACCCCCCTTGCGAAAACTTTTTTGAAGCCGAATTTCTTCATGAAAATTTTAAACTTTTTTGAAGCCGAATTTCTTCATGAAAATTAAAAAAAAATTTTGAAGCCCAAATACTTCACGAAAATTTTCAACTTTTTTGAAGCCGAATTTCTTCATGAAAATTTTTCAACTTTTTTGAAGCCCAAATACTTCACGAAAATGTTCAACTCTTTTGAAGCCGAATTTTTTCATGAAAATTTTAAACTTTTTTGAAGCCGAATTTCTTCAGAAAATTTTTAACTTTTTTGAAGCCGAATTTCTTCATGAATATTTTCAATTGACCCACCCCCCCTCACGAAAAAGTTGAAAAAAGACGAAACACCCCCCTCTTACGAAAAAGTTGAAAAAAGACGAAACACCCCCCCCCTTACAAAAAAAGATGAAAAAAGACGAAACACCCCCCCCTTGCGAAAACTTTTTTGAAGCCGAATTTCTTCATGAAAATTTTTCAACTTTTTTGAAGCCCAAATACTTCATGAAAATTTTAAACTTTTTTGAAGCCGAATTTCTTCATGAAAATTTAAAAAAATTTTGAAGCCCAAATACTTCATGAAAATTTTCAACTTTTTTGAAGCCGAATTTCTTCATGAATATTTTCAACTTTTTTGAAGCCCAAATACTTCACGAAAATTTTTATCTTTTTTGAAGCCCAAATACTTTTTGAAAATTTTCAACTTTTTTGAAGCCGAATTTCTTCATGAATATTTTCAATTGACCCACCCCCCCTCACGAAAAAGTTGAAAAAAGACAAAACACCCCCTTCTTACGAAAAAGTTGAAAAAAGAAGAAACACCCCCTTCTTACGAAAAAGTTGAAAAAAGACGAAACACCCCCCCCTTAGGAAAAAGTTGAAAAAAGACGAAACACCCCCCCCTTGCGAAAACTTTTATGAAGCCGAATTTCTTCAAGAAAATTTTCAACTTTTTTGAAGCCCAAATACTTCATGAAAATTTTCAACTTTTTTGAAGCCGAATTTCTTCATGAAAATTTTCAACTTTTTTGAAGCCCAAATACTTCATGAAAATTTTCAACTTTTTTGAAGCTGAATTTCTTCATGAAAATTTTAAACTTTTTTGAAGCCGAATTTCTTCATGAAAATTTTCAACTTTTTTTAAGCCGAATTTCTACATGAAAATTTTCAACTTTTTTGAAGCCCAAATACTTGATGAAAATTTTCAACTTCTTTGAAGCCGAATTTCTTCATGAATATTTTCAATTGACCCACCCCCCTCACGAAAAAGTTGAAAAAAGACGAAACACACCCCTCTTACGAAAAAGTTGAAAAAAGACGAAAAACCCCCCCCTTGCGAAAACTTTTTTGAAGCCGAATTTCTTCATGAAAATTTTCAACTTTTTTGAATCCCAAATACTTCATGAAAATTTTCAACTTTTTTGAAGCCGAATTTCTTCATGAAAATTTTAAACTTTTTTGAAGCCGAATTTCTTCATGAAAATTTGAAAAAATTTTCAAGCCCAAATACTTGATGAAAATTTTCAACTTTTTTGAAGCCGAATTTCTTCATGAATATTTTCAACTTTTATGAAGCCCAAATACTTCATGAAAATTTTCAACCTTTTTGATGCCGAATTTCTTCATGAAAATTTTCAACTTTTTTCAAGCCCAAATACTTCATGAAAATGTTCAACTTTTTTGAAGCCCAAATACTTCATGAAAATTTTCAACTTTTTTGAAGCTGAATTTCTTCATGAAAATTTTCAACTTTTTTGAAGCCGAATTTCTTCATGAATATTTTAAACTTTTTTGAAGCCCAAATACTTCATGAAAATTTTCAACTTTTTTGAAGCCGAATTTCTTCATGAATATTTTCAAATGACACACCCCCCCTCACGAAAAAGTTGAAAAAAGACGAAACACCCCCCTCTTACGAAAAAGTTGAAAAAAGACGAAACACCCCCCCCTCACGAAAAAGTTGAAAAAAGACGAAACACCCCCCCCTCACGAAAAAGTTGAAAAAAGACGAAACACCCCCCCTTACGAAAAAGTTGAAAAAAGACGAAACACCCCCCCCTTGCGAAACATTTTTTGAAGCCGAATTTCTTCATGAAAATTTTCAACTTTTTTGAAGCCCAAATACTTCATGAAAATTTTCAACTTTTTTGAAGCCGAATTTCTTCATGAATATTTTCAAATGACACACCCCCCCTCACGAAAAAGTTGAAAAAAGACGAAACACCCCCCTCTTACGAAAAAGTTGAAAAAAGACGAAACACCCCCCCCTCACGAAAAAGTTGAAAAAAGACGAAACACCCCCCCCTCACGAAAAAGTTGAAAAAAGACGAAACACCCCCCACCTTGCGAAAACTTTTTTGAAGCCGAATTTCTTCATGAAAATTTTCAACTTTTTTGAAGCCGAATTTCTTCATGAATATTTTCAAATGACACACCCCCCCTCACGAAAAAGTTGAAAAAAGACGAAACACCCCCCTCTTACGAAAAAGTTGAAAAAAGACGAAACACCCCCCACCTTGCGAAAACTTTTTTGAAGCCGAATTTCTTCATGAAAATTTTCAACTTTTTTCAAGCCCAAATACTTCATGAAAATGTTCAACTTTTTTGAAGCCCAAATACTTCATGAAAATTTTCAACTTTTTTGAAGCTGAATTTCTTCATGAAAATTTTCAACTTTTTTGAAGCCGAATTTCTTCATGAAAATTTTAAATTGACCCACCCCCCTCACGAAAAAGTTGAAAAAAGACGAAACACCCCCCCTTACGAAAAAGTTGAAAAAAGACGAAACACCCCCCCCTTGCGAAAAAATTTTTGAAGCCGAATTTCTTCATGAAAATTTTAAACTTTTTTGAAGCCCAAATACTTCATGAAAATTTTCAACTTTTTTAAAGCCGAATTTCTTCATGAAAATTTTAAACTTTTTTGAAGCCGAATTTCTTCATGAAAAATTTCAATTGACCCACCCCCCCTCACGAAAAAGTTGAAAAAAGACGAAACACCCCTCTCTTACGAAAAGGTTGAAAAATGACGAAACACCCCCACCTTGCAAAAACTTTTTTGAAGCCGAATTTCTTCATGAAAATTTTCAACTTTTTTGAATCCCAAATACTTCATGATAATTTTCAACTTTTTTGAAGCCGAATTTCTTCATGAAAATTTTCAACTTTTTTCAAGCCCAAATACTTCATGAAAATGTTCAACTTTTTTGAAGCCCAAATACTTCATGAAAATTTTCAACTTTTTTGAAGCCGAATTTCTTCATGAAAATTTTCAACTTTTTTGAAGCCCAAATACTTCATGAAAATTTTTTAACTTTTTTGAAGCCGAATTTCTTCATGAATATTTTCAACTTTTTTGAAGCCCAAATACTTGATGAAAATTTTCAACTTTTTTGAAGCCGAATTTCTTCATGAAAATCTTCAATTGACCCACCCCCCCTCACGAAAAAGTTGAAAAAAGACGAAACACCCCCCTCTTACGAAAAAGTTGAAAAAAGACGAAACACCCCCCCCTTACGAAAAAGTTGAAAAAAGACGAAACACCCCCCCCTTACGAAAAAGTTGAAAAAAGACGAAACACCCCCCACCTTGCGAAAACTTTTTTGAAGCCGAATTTCTTCATGAAAATTTTCAACTTTTTTCAAGCCCAAATACTTCATGAAAATGTTCAACTTTTTTGAAGCCCAAATACTTCATGAAAATTTTCAACTTTTTTGAAGCCGAATTTCTTCATGAAAATTTTCAACTTTTTTGAAGCCCAAATACTTCATGAAAATTTTCAACTTTTTTGAAGCCGAATTTCTTCATGAATATTTTCAACTTTTTTGAAGCCCAAATACTTGATGAAAATTTTCAACTTTTTTGAAGCCGAATTTCTTCATGAAAATCTTCAATTGACCCACCCCCCCTCACGAAAAAGTTGAAAAAAGACGAAACACCCCCCTCTTACGAAAAAGTTGAAAAAAGACGAAACACCCCCCCCTTACGAAAAAGTTGAAAAAAGACGAAACACCCCCCCCTTACGAAAAAGTTGAAAAAAGACGAAACACCCCCCACCTTGCGAAAACTTTTTTGAAGCCGAATTTCTTCATGAAAATTTTCAACTTTTTTCAAGCCCAAATACTTCATGAAAATGTTCAACTTTTTTGAAGCCCAAATACTTCATGAAAATTTTCAACTTTTTTGAAGCCGAATTTCTTCATGAAAATTTTCAACTTTTTTGAAGCCCAAATACTTCATGAAAATTTTCAACTTTTTTGAAGCCGAATTTCTTCATGAATATTTTCAACTTTTTTGAAGCCCAAATACTTGATGAAAATTTTCAACTTTTTTGAAGCCGAATTTCTTCATGAAAATCTTCAATTGACCCACCCCCCCTCACGAAAAAGTTGAAAAAAGACGAAACACCCCTCTCTTACGAAAAGGTTGAAAAATGACGAAACACCCCCCCCCTTACGAAAAAGTTGAAAAAAGACGAAACACCCCCCCCTTACGAAAAAGTTGAAAAAAGACGAAACACCCCCCACCTTGCGAAAACTTTTTTGAAGCCGAATTTCTTCATGAAAATTTTCAACTTTTTTCAAGCCCAAATACTTCATGAAAATGTTCAACTTTTTTGAAGCCCAAATACTTCATGAAAATTTTCAACTTTTTTGAAGCCGAATTTCTTCATGAAAATTTTCAACTTTTTTGAAGCCCAAATACTTCATGAAAATTTTCAACTTTTTTGAAGCCGAATTTCTTCATGAATATTTTCAACTTTCTTGAAGCCCAAATACTTGATGAAAATTTTCAACTTTTTTGAAGCCGAATTTCTTCATGAAAATTTTCAATTGACCCACCCCCCCTCACGAAAAAGTTGAAAAAAGACGAAACACCCCTCTCTTACGAAAAGGTTGAAAAATGACGAAACACCCCCCCCTTGCAAAAACTTTTTTGAAGCCGAATTTCTTCATGAAAATTTTCAACTTTTTTGAATCCCAAATACTTCATGAAAATTTTCAACTTTTTTGAAGCCCAAATACTTCATGAAAATTTTCAACTTTTTTGAAGCCGAATTTCTTCATGAATATTTTCAATTGACCTACCCCCCCTCACGAAAAAGTTGAAAAAAGACGAAAAACCCCCCTCTTACGAAAAAGTTGAAAAAAGACGAAACACCCCCCCCTTACGAAAAAGTTGAAAAAAGACGAAACACCCCCCCCTTACGAAAAAGTTGAAAAAAGACGAAACACCCCCCACCTTGCGAAAACTTTTTTGAAGCCGAATTTCTTCATGAAAATTTTCAACTTTTTTCCAGCCCAAATACTTCATGAAAATGTTCAACTTTTTTCCAGCCCAAATACGTCATGAAAATTTTCAACTTTTTTGAAGCTGAATTTCTTCATGAAAGTTTTCAACTTTTTTGAAGCCGAATTTCTTCATGAAAATTTTAAACTTTTTTGAAGCCGAATTTCTTCTTGAAAATTTAAAAAAATTTTGAAGCCCAAATACTTCATGAAGATTTTCAACTTTTTTGAAGCCGAATTTCTTCATGAATATTTTCAACTTTTTTGAAGCCCAAATACTTGATGAAAATTTTCAACTTTTTTGAAGCCGAATTTCTTCATGAAAATTTTCAATTGTCCCACCCCCCCTCACGAAAAAGTTGAAAAAAGACGAAACACCCCTCTCTTACGAAAAGGTTGAAAAATGACGAAACACCCCCCCCTTGCAAAAACTTTTTTGAAGCCGAATTTCTTCATGAAAATTTTCAACTTTTTTGAATCCCAAATACTTCATGAAAATTTTCAACTTTTTTGAAGCCCAAATACTTCATGAAAATTTTCAAACTTTTTGAAGCCGAATTTCTTCATGAAAATTTTAAACTTTTTTGAAGCCCAAATACTTCATGAAAATTTTCAACTTTTTTGAAGCCGAATTTCTTCATGAACATTTTCAACTTTTTTGAAGCCGAATTTCTTCATGAAAATTTTAAACTTTTTTGAAGCCGAATTTCTTCTTGAAAATTTAAAAAAATTTTGAAGCCCAAATACTTCATGAAGATTTTCAACTTTTTTGAAGCCGAATTTCTTCATGAATATTTTCAACTTTTTTGAAGCCCAAATACTTGATGAAAATTTTCAACTTTTTTGAAGCCGAATTTCTTCATGAAAATTTTCAATTGTCCCACCCCCCCTCACGAAAAAGTTGAAAAAAGACGAAACACCCCTCTCTTACGAAAAGGTTGAAAAATGACGAAACACCCCCCCCTTGCAAAAACTTTTTTGAAGCCGAATTTCTTCATGAAAATTTTCAACTTTTTTGAATCCCAAATACTTCATGAAAATTTTCAACTTTTTTGAAGCCCAAATACTTCATGAAAATTTTCAAACTTTTTGAAGCCGAATTTCTTCATGAAAATTTTAAACTTTTTTGAAGCCCAAATACTTCATGAAAATTTTCAACTTTTTTGAAGCCGAATTTCTTCATGAACATTTTCACCTTTTTTGAAGCCAAATTTCTTCATGAAAATTTTCAACTTTTTTGAATCCCAAATACTTCATGAAAATTTTCAACTTTTTTGAAGCCGAATTTCTTCATGAATATTTTCAATTGACCTACCCCCCCTCACGAAAAAGTTGAAAAAAGACGAAAAACCCCCCTCTTACGAAAAAGTTGAAAAAAGACGAAACACTCCCCCCTTACGAAAAAGTTGAAAAAAGACGAAACACCCCCCCCTTACGAAAAAGTTGAAAAAAGACGAAACACCCCCCACCTTGCGAAAACTTTTTTGAAGCCGAATTTCTTCATGAAAATTTTCAACTTTTTTCAAGCCCAAATACTTCATGAAAATGTTCAACTTTTTTGAAGCCCAAATACGTCATGAAAATTTTCAACTTTTTTGAAGCTGAATTTCTTCATGAAAGTTTTCAACTTTTTTGAAGCCGAATTTCTTCATGAAAATTTTAAACTTTTTTGAAGCCGAATTTCTTCTTGAAAATTTAAAAAAATTTTGAAGCCCAAATACTTCATGAAGATTTTCAACTTTTTTGAAGCCGAATTTCTTCATGAATATTTTCAACTTTTTTGAAGCCCAAATACTTGATGAAAATTTTCAACTTTTTTGAAGCCGAATTTCTTCATGAAAATTTTCAATTGTCCCACCCCCCCTCACGAAAAAGTTGAAAAAAGACGAAACACCCCTCTCTTACGAAAAGGTTGAAAAATGACGAAACACCCCCCCCTTGCAAAAACTTTTTTGAAGTCGAATTTCTTCATGAAAATTTTCAACTTTTTTGAATCCCAAATACTTCATGAAAATTTTCAACTTTTTTGAAGCCCAAATACTTCATGAAAATTTTCAAACTTTTTGAAGCCGAATTTCTTCATGAAAATTTTAAACTTTTTTGAAGCCCAAATACTTCATGAAAATTTTCAACTTTTTTGGAGCCGAATTTCTTCATGAACATTTTCACCTTTTTTGAAGCCAAATTTCTTCATGAAAATTTTCAACTTTTTTGAATCCCAAATACTTCATGAAAATTTTCAACTTTTTTGAAGCCGAATTTCTTCATGAATATTTTCAATTGACCTACCCCCCCTCACGAAAAAGTTGAAAAAAGACGAAAAACCCCCCTCTTACGAAAAAGTTGAAAAAAGACGAAACACCCCCCCCTTACGAAAAAGTTGAAAAAAGACGAAACACCCCCCCCTTACGAAAAAGTTGAAAAAAGACGAAACACCCCCCACCTTGCGAAAACTTTTTTGAAGCCGAATTTCTTCATGAAAATTTTCAACTTTTTTCAAGCCCAAATACTTCATGAAAATGTTCAACTTTTTTGAAGCCCAAATACGTCATGAAAATTTTCAACTTTTTTGAAGCTGAATTTCTTCATGAAAGTTTTCAACTTTTTTGAAGCCGAATTTCTTCATGAAAATTTTAAACTTTTTTGAAGCCGAATTTCTTCATGAATATTTTCAACTTTTTTGAAGCCCAAATACTTGATGAAAATTTTCAACTTTTTTGAAGCCGAATTTCTTCATGAAAATTTTCAATTGTCCCACCCCCCCTCACGAAAAAGTTGAAAAAAGACGAAACACCCCTCTCTTACGAAAAGGTTGAAAAATGACGAAACACCCCCCCCTTGCAAAAACTTTTTTGAAGTCGAATTTCTTCATGAAAATTTTCAACTTTTTTGAATCCCAAATACTTCATGAAAATTTTCAACTTTTTTGAAGCCCAAATACTTCATGAAAATTTTCAAACTTTTTGAAGCCGAATTTCTTCATGAAAATTTTAAACTTTTTTGAAGCCCAAATACTTCATGAAAATTTTCAACTTTTTTGAAGCCGAATTTCTTCATGAACATTTTCACCTTTTTTGAAGCCAAATTTCTTCATGAAAATTTTCAACTTTTTTGAATCCCAAATACTTCATGAAAATTTTCAACTTTTTTGAAGGCGAATTTCTTCATGAAAATTTAAAAAAAATTTCAAGCCCAAATACTTCATGAAAATGTTCAACTTTTTTGAAGCCCAAATACTTCATGAAAATTTTCAAACTTTTTGAAGCCGAATTTCTTCATGAAAATTTTAAACTTTTTTGAAGCCCAAATACTTCATGAAAATTTTCAACTTTTTTGAAGCCGAATTTCTTCATGAACATTTTCACCTTTTTTGAAGCCAAATTTCTTCATGAAAATTTTCAACTTTTTTGAATCCCAAATACTTCATGAAAATTTTCAACTTTTTTGAAGGCGAATTTCTTCATGAAAATTTAAAAAAAATTTCAAGCCCAAATACTTCATGAAAATTTTCAACTTTTTTGAAGCCCAAATACTTCATGAAAATTTTCAAACTTTTTGAAGCCGAATTTCTTCATGAAAATTTTAAACTTTTTTGAAGCCCAAATACTTCATGAAAATTTTCAACTTTTTTGAAGCCGAATTTCTTCATGAACATTTTCACCTTTTTTGAAGCCGAATTTCTTCATGAAAATTTTCAACTTTTTTGAAGCCCAAATACTTCATGAAAATTTTCAACTTTTTTGAAGCCGAATTTCTTCATCAAAATTTTCAACTTTTTTCAAGCCCAAATACTTCATGAAAATTTTCAACTTTTTTGAAGCCCAAATACTTCATGAAAATTTTCAACTTTTTTGAAGCCCAGATACTTCATGAAAAATTTCAACTTTTTTGAAGCCGAATTTCTTCATGAAAATTTTCAACCTTTTTGAAGCCGAATTTATTCATGAAAATTTTCAATTGACCCACCCCCCCTCACGAAAAAGTTGAAAAAAGACGAAACACCCCTCTCTTACGAAAAGGTTGAAAAATGACGAAACACCCCACCCTTGCAAAAACTTTTTTGAAGCCGAATTTCTTCATGAAAATTTTCAACTTTTTTGAATCCCAAATACTTCATGAAAATTTTCAACTTTTTTGAAGCCCAAATACTTCATGAAAATTTTCAACTTTTTTGAAGCCGAATTTCTTCATGAATATTTTCAATTGACCTACCCCCTCACACGAAAAAGTTGAAAAAAGACGAAAAACCCCCCTCTTACGAAAAAGTTGAAAAAAGACGAAACACCCCTCTCTTACGAAAAGGTTGAAAAATGACGAAACACCCCCCCCCTTACGAAAAAGTTGAAAAAAGACGAAACACCCCCCCCTTACGAAAAAGTTGAAAAAAGACGAAACACCCCCCACCTTGCGAAAACTTTTTTGAAGCCGAATTTCTTCATGAAAATTTTCAACTTTTTTCAAGCCCAAATACTTCATGAAAATGTTCAACTTTTTTGAAGCCCAAATACTTCATGAAAATTTTCAACTTTTTTGAAGCCGAATTTCTTCATGAATATTTTCAACTTTTTTGAAGCCCAAATACTTGATGAAAATTCTCAACTTTTTTGAAGCCGAATTTCTTCATGAAAATTTTCAACTTTTTTGAAGCCCAAATACTTCATGAAAATTTTCAAACTTTTTGAAGCCGAATTTCTTCATGAAAATTTTAAACTTTTTTGAAGCCCAAATACTTCATGAAAATTTTCAACTTTTTTGAAGCCGAATTTCTTCATGAACATTTTCACCTTTTTTGAAGCCCAAATACTTCATGAAAATTTTCAACTTTTTTGAAGCCCAAATACTTCATGAAAATTTTCAAACTTTTTGAAGCCGAATTTCTTCATGAAAATTTTAAACTTTTTTGAAGCCCAAATACTTCATGAAAATTTTCAACTTTTTTGAAGCCGAATTTCTTCATGAACATTTTCACCTTTTTTGAAGCCGAATTTCTTCATGAAAATTTTCAACTTTTTTGAAGCCCAAATACTTCATGAAAATTTTCAACTTTTTTGAAGCCGAATTTCTTCATCAAAATTTTCAACTTTTTTCAAGCCCAAATACTTCATGAAAATTTTCAACTTTTTTGAAGCCCAAATACTTCATGAAAATTTTCAACTTTTTTGAAGCCCAGATACTTCATGAAAAATTTCAACTTTTTTGAAGCCGAATTTCTTCATGAAAATTTTCAACCTTTTTGAAGCCGAATTTATTCATGAAAATTTTCAATTGACCCACCCCCCCTCACGAAAAAGTTGAAAAAAGACGAAACACCCCTCTCTTACGAAAAGGTTGAAAAATGACGAAACACCCCACCCTTGCAAAAACTTTTTTGAAGCCGAATTTCTTCATGAAAATTTTCAACTTTTTTGAATCCCAAATACTTCATGAAAATTTTCAACTTTTTTGAAGCCCAAATACTTCATGAAAATTTTCAACTTTTTTGAAGCCGAATTTCTTCATGAATATTTTCAATTGACCTACCCCCTCACACGAAAAAGTTGAAAAAAGACGAAAAACCCCCCTCTTACGAAAAAGTTGAAAAAAGACGAAACACCCCTCTCTTACGAAAAGGTTGAAAAATGACGAAACACCCCCCCCCTTACGAAAAAGTTGAAAAAAGACGAAACACCCCCCCCTTACGAAAAAGTTGAAAAAAGACGAAACACCCCCCACCTTGCGAAAACTTTTTTGAAGCCGAATTTCTTCATGAAAATTTTCAACTTTTTTCAAGCCCAAATACTTCATGAAAATGTTCAACTTTTTTGAAGCCCAAATACTTCATGAAAATTTTCAACTTTTTTGAAGCCGAATTTCTTCATGAATATTTTCAACTTTTTTGAAGCCCAAATACTTGATGAAAATTCTCAACTTTTTTGAAGCCGAATTTCTTCATGAAAATTTTCAACTTTTTTGAAGCCCAAATACTTCATGAAAATTTTCAACTTTTTTGAAGCCGAATTTCTTCATCAAAATTTTCAACTTTTTTCAAGCCCAAATACTTCATGAAAATTTTCAACTTTTTTGAAGCCCAAATACTTCATGAAAATTTTCAACTTTTTTGAAGCCCAGATACTTCATGAAAAATTTCAACTTTTTTGAAGCCGAATTTCTTCATGAAAATTTTCAACCTTTTTGAAGCCGAATTTATTCATGAAAATTTTCAATTGACCCACCCCCCCTCACGAAAAAGTTGAAAAAAGACGAAACACCCCTCTCTTACGAAAAGGTTTAAAAATGACGAAACACCCCACCCTTGCAAAAACTTTTTTGAAGCCGAATTTCTTCATGAAAATTTTCAACTTTTTTGAATCCCAAATACTTCATGAAAATTTTCAACTTTTTTGAAGCCCAAATACTTCATGAAAATTTTCAACTTTTTTGAAGCCGAATTTCTTCATGAATATTTTCAATTGACCTACCCCCTCTCACGAAAAAGTTGAAAAAAGACGAAAAACCCCCCTCTTACGAAAAAGTTGAAAAAAGACGAAACACCCCTCTCTTACGAAAAGGTTGAAAAATGACGAAACACCCCCCCCTTACGAAAAAGTTGAAAAAAGACGAAACACCCCCCCCTTACGAAAAAGTTGAAAAAAGACGAAACACCCCCCACCTTGCGAAAACTTTTTTGAAGCCGAATTTCTTCATGAAAATTTTCAACTTTTTTCAAGCCCAAATACTTCATGAAAATGTTCAACTTTTTTGAAGCCCAAATACTTCATGAAAATTTTCAACTTTTTTGAAGCCGAATTTCTTCATGAAAATTTTCAACTTTTTTGAAGCCCAAATACTTCATGAAAATTTTCAACTTTTTTGAAGCCGAATTTCTTCATGAAAATTTTCAACTTTTTTGAAGCCCAAATACTTCATGAAAATTTTCAACTTTTTTGAAGCCGAATTTCTTCATCAAAATTTTCAACTTTTTTCAAGCCCAAATACTTCATGAAAATTTTCAACTTTTTTTCAAGCCCAAATACTTCATGAAAATTTTCAACTTTTTTGAAGCCCAGATACTTCATGAAAAATTTCAACTTTTTTGAAGCCGAATTTCTTCATGAAAATTTTCAACCTTTTTGAAGCCGAATTTATTCATGAAAATTTTCAATTGACCCACCCCCCCTCACGAAAAAGTTGAAAAAAGACGAAACACCCCTCTCTTACGAAAAGGTTGAAAAATGACGAAACACCCCACCCTTGCAAAAACTTTTTTGAAGCCGAATTTCTTCATGAAAATTTTCAACTTTTTTGAATCCCAAATACTTCATGAAAATTTTCAACTTTTTTGAAGCCCAAATACTTCATGAAAATTTTCAACTTTTTTGAAGCCGAATTTCTTCATGAATATTTTCAATTGACCTACCCCCTCTCACGAAAAAGTTGAAAAAAGACGAAAAACCCCCCTCTTACGAAAAAGTTGAAAAAAGACGAAACACCCCTCTCTTACGAAAAGGTTGAAAAATGACGAAACACCCCCCCCTTACGAAAAAGTTGAAAAAAGACGAAACACCCCCCCCTTACGAAAAAGTTGAAAAAAGACGAAACACCCCCCACCTTGCGAAAACTTTTTTGAAGCCGAATTTCTTCATGAAAATTTTCAACTTTTTTCAAGCCCAAATACTTCATGAAAATGTTCAACTTTTTTGAAGCCCAAATACTTCATGAAAATTTTCAACTTTTTTGAAGCCGAATTTCTTCATGAAAATTTTCAACTTTTTTGAAGCCCAAATACTTCATGAAAATTTTCAACTTTTTTGAAGCCGAATTTCTTCATGAATATTTTCAACTTTTTTGAAGCCCAAATACTTGATGAAAATTTTCAACTTTTTTGAAGCCGAATTTCTTCATGAAAATTTTCAATTGTCCCACCCCCCCTCACGAAAAAGTTGAAAAAAGACGAAACACCCCTCTCTTACGAAAAGGTTGAAAAATGACGAAACACCCCCCCCCTTGCAAAAACTTTTTTGAAGCCGAATTTCTTCATGAAAATTTTCAACTTTTTTGAATCCCAAATACTTCATGAAAATTTTCAACTTTTTTGAAGCCGAATTTCTTCATGAAAATTTAAAAAAAATTTCAAGCCCAAATACTTCATGAAAATTTTCAACTTTTTTGAAGCCCAAATACTTCATGAAAATTTTCAAACTTTTTGAAGCCGAATTTCTTCATGAAAATTTTAAACTTTTTTGAAGCCCAAATACTTCATGAAAATTTTCAACTTTTTTGAAGCCGAATTTCTTCATGAACATTTTCACCTTTTTTGAAGCCGAATTTCTTCATGAAAATTTTCAACTTTTTTGAAGCCCAAATACTTCATGAAAATTTCCAACTTTTTTGAAGCCGAATTTCTTCATGAAAATTTTCAACTTTTTTCAAGCCCAAATACTTCATGAAAATTTTCAACTTTTTTGAAGCCCAAATACTTCATGAAAATTTTCAACTTTTTTGAAGCCCAGATACTTCATGAAAAATTTCAACTTTTTTGAAGCCGAATTTCTTCATGAAAATTTTCAACCTTTTTGAAGCCGAATTTATTCATGAAAATTTTAAACTTTTTTGAAGCCCAAATACTTCATGAAAATTTTCAACTTTTTTGAAGCCGAATTTCTTCATGAATATTTTCAATTGACCCACCCCCCCTCACGGAACAGTTGAAAAAAGACGAAACACCCCCCTCTTACGAAAAAGTTGAAAAAAGACGAAACACCCCCCCTTTACGAAAAAGTTGAAAAAAGACGAAACACCCGCCCCCTTACGAAAAAGTTGAAAAAAGACGAAACACCCCCCACCTTGCGAAAACTTTTTTGAAGCCGAATTTCGTCATGAAAATTTTCAACTTTTTTCAAGCCCAAATACTTCATGAAAATGTTCAACTTTTTTGAAGCCCAAATACTTCATGAAAATTTTCAACTTTTTTGAAGCTGAATTTCTTCATGAAAATTTTCAACTTTTTTGAAGCCGAAATTCTTCATGAAAATTTTAAACTTTTTTGAAGCCCAAATACTTCATGAAAATGTTCAACTTTTTTGAAGCCCAAATACGTCATGAAAATTTTCAACTTTTTTGAAGCTGAATTTCTTCATGAAAGTTTTCAACTTTTTTGAAGCCGAATTTCTTCATGAAAATTTTAAACTTTTTTGAAGCCCAAATACTTCATGAAAATTTTCAACTTTTTTGAAGCTGAATTTCTTCATGAAAATTTTAAACTTTTTTGAAGCCGAATTTCTTCATGAAAATTTTCAACTTTTTTTAAGCCGAATTTCTATATGAAAATTTTCAACTTTTTTGAAGCCCAAATACTTGATGAAAATTTTCAACTTCTTTGAAGCCGAATTTCTTCATGAATATTTTCAATTGACCCACCCCCCTCACGAAAAAGTTGAAAAAAGACGAAACACACCCCTCTTACGAAAAAGTTGAAAAAAGACGAAACACCCCCCCCTTGCGAAAACTTTTTTGAAGCCGAATTTCTTCATGAAAATTTTCAACTTTTTTGAATCCCAAATACTTCATGAAAATTTTCAACTTTTTTGAAGCCGAATTTCTTCATGAAAATTTTAAACTTTTTTGAAGCCGAATTTCTTCATGAAAATTTGAAAAAATTTTCAAGCCCAAATACTTGATGAAAATTTTCAACTTTTTTGAAGCCGAATTTCTTCATGAATATTTTCAACTTTTATGAAGCCCAAATACTTCATGAAAATTTTCAACCTTTTTGATGCCGAATTTCTTCATGAAAATTTTCAACTTTTTTCAAGCCCAAATACTTCATGAAAATGTTCAACTTTTTTGAAGCCCAAATACTTCATGAAAATTTTCAACTTTTTTGAAGCTGAATTTCTTCATGAAAATTTTAAACTTTTTTGAAGCCGAATTTCTTCATGAATATTTTTAAGTTTTTTGAAGCCCAAATACTTCATGAAAATTTTCAACTTTTTTGAAGCCGAATTTCTTCATGAATATTTTCAAATGACACACCCCCCCTCACGAAAAAGTTGAAAAAAGACGAAACACCCCCCTCTTACGAAAAAGTTGAAAAAAGACGAAACACCCCCCCCTCACGAAAAAGTTGAAAAAAGACGAAACACCCCCCCCTCACGAAAAAGTTGAAAAAAGACGAAACACCCCCCCTTACGAAAAAGTTGAAAAAAGACGAAACACCCCCCCCTTGCGAAACATTTTTTGAAGCCGAATTTCTTCATGAAAATTTTCAACTTTTTTGAAGCCCAAATACTTCATGAAAATTTTCAACTTTTTTGAAGCCGAATTTCTTCATGAATATTTTCAAATGACACACCCCCCCTCACGAAAAAGTTGAAAAAAGACGAAACACCCCCCTCTTACGAAAAAGTTGAAAAAAGACGAAACACCCCCCCCTCACGAAAAAGTTGAAAAAAGACGAAACACCCCCCCCTCACGAAAAAGTTGAAAAAAGACGAAACACCCCCCACCTTGCGAAAACTTTTTTGAAGCCGAATTTCTTCATGAAAATTTTCAACTTTTTTGAAGCCGAATTTCTTCATGAATATTTTCAAATGACACACCCCCCCTCACGAAAAAGTTGAAAAAAGACGAAACACCCCCCTCTTACGAAAAAGTTGAAAAAAGACGAAACACCCCCCACCTTGCGAAAACTTTTTTGAAGCCGAATTTCTTCATGAAAATTTTCAACTTTTTTCAAGCCCAAATACTTCATGAAAATGTTCAACTTTTTTGAAGCCCAAATACTTCATGAAAATTTTCAACTTTTTTGAAGCTGAATTTCTTCATGAAAATTTTCAACTTTTTTGAAGCCGAATTTCTTCATGAAAATTTTAAATTGACCCACCCCCCTCACGAAAAAGTTGAAAAAAGACGAAACACCCCCCCTTACGAAAAAGTTGAAAAAAGACGAAACACCCCCCCCTTGCGAAAAAATTTTTGAAGCCGAATTTCTTCATGAAAATTTTAAACTTTTTTGAAGCCCAAATACTTCATGAAAATTTTCAACTTTTTTGAAGCCGAATTTCTTCATGAAAATTTTAAACTTTTTTGAAGCCGAATTTCTTCATGAAAAATTTCAATTGACCCACCCCCCCTCACGAAAAAGTTGAAAAAAGACGAAACACCCCTCTCTTACGAAAAGGTTGAAAAATGACGAAACACCCCCACCTTGCAAAAACTTTTTTGAAGCCGAATTTCTTCATGAAAATTTTCAACTTTTTTGAATCCCAAATACTTCATGATAATTTTCAACTTTTTTGAAGCCGAATTTCTTCATGAAAATTTTCAACTTTTTTCAAGCCCAAATACTTCATGAAAATGTTCAACTTTTTTGAAGCCCAAATACTTCATGAAAATTTTCAACTTTTTTGAAGCCGAATTTCTTCATGAAAATTTTCAACTTTTTTGAAGCCCAAATACTTCATGAAAATTTTTTAACTTTTTTGAAGCCGAATTTCTTCATGAATATTTTCAACTTTTTTGAAGCCCAAATACTTGATGAAAATTTTCAACTTTTTTGAAGCCGAATTTCTTCATGAAAATCTTCAATTGACCCTTCCCCCCTCACGAAAAAGTTGAAAAAAGACGAAACACCCCCCTCTTACGAAAAAGTTGAAAAAAGACGAAACACCCCCCCCTTACGAAAAAGTTGAAAAAAGACGAAACACCCCCCCCTTACGAAAAAGTTGAAAAAAGACGAAACACCCCCCACCTTGCGAAAACTTTTTTGAAGCCGAATTTCTTCATGAAAATTTTCAACTTTTTTCAAGCCCAAATACTTCATGAAAATGTTCAACTTTTTTGAAGCCCAAATACTTCATGAAAATTTTCAACTTTTTTGAAGCCGAATTTCTTCATGAAAATTTTCAACTTTTTTGAAGCCCAAATACTTCATGAAAATTTTCAACTTTTTTGAAGCCGAATTTCTTCATGAATATTTTCAACTTTTTTGAAGCCCAAATACTTGATGAAAATTTTCAACTTTTTTGAAGCCGAATTTCTTCATGAAAATCTTCAATTGACCCACCCCCCCTCACGAAAAAGTTGAAAAAAGACGAAACACCCCCCTCTTACGAAAAAGTTGAAAAAAGACTAAACACCCCCCCCTTACGAAAAAGTTGAAAAAAGACGAAACACCCCCCCCTTACGAAAAAGTTGAAAAAAGACGAAATACCCCCCACCTTGCGAAAACTTTTTTGAAGCCGAATTTCTTCATGAAAATTTTCAACTTTTTTCAAGCCCAAATACTTCATGAAAATGTTCAACTTTTTTGAAGCCCAAATACTTCATGAAAATTTTCAACTTTTTTGAAGCCGAATTTCTTCATGAAAATTTTCAACTTTTTTGAAGCCCAAATACTTCATGAAAATTTTCAACTTTTTTGAAGCCGAATTTCTTCATGAATATTTTCAACTTTTTTGAAGCCCAAATACTTGATGAAAATTTTCAACTTTTTTGAAGCCGAATTTCTTCATGAAAATCTTCAATTGACCCACCCCCCCTCACGAAAAAGTTGAAAAAAGACGAAACACCCCTCTCTTACGAAAAGGTTGAAAAATGACGAAACACCCCCCCCTTACGAAAAAGTTGAAAAAAGACGAAACACCCCCCCCTTACGAAAAAGTTGAAAAAAGACGAAACACCCCCCACCTTGCGAAAACTTTTTTGAAGCCGAATTTCTTCATGAAAATTTTCAACTTTTTTCAAGCCCAAATACTTCATGAAAATGTTCAACTTTTTTGAAGCCCAAATACTTCATGAAAATTTTCAACTTTTTTGAAGCCGAATTTCTTCATGAAAATTTTCAACTTTTTTGAAGCCCAAATACTTCAGGAAAATTTTCAACTTTTTTGAAGCCGAATTTCTTCATGAATATTTTCAACTTTCTTGAAGCCCAAATACTTGATGAAAATTTTCAACTTTTTTGAAGCCGAATTTCTTCATGAAAATTTTCAATTGACCCACCCCCCCTCACGAAAAAGTTGAAAAAAGACGAAACACCCCTCTCTTACGAAAAGGTTGAAAAATGACGAAACACCCCCCCCTTGCAAAAACTTTTTTGAAGCCGAATTTCTTCATGAAAATTTTCAACTTTTTTGAATCCCAAATACTTCATGAAAATTTTCAACTTTTTTGAAGCCCAAATACTTCATGAAAATTTTCAACTTTTTTGAAGCCGAATTTCTTCATGAATATTTTCAATTGACCTACCCCCCCTCACGAAAAAGTTGAAAAAAGACGAAAAACCCCCCTCTTACGAAAAAGTTGAAAAAAGACGAAACACCCCCCCCTTACGAAAAAGTTGAAAAAAGACGAAACACCCCCCCCTTACGAAAAAGTTGAAAAAAGACGAAACACCCCCCACCTTGCGAAAACTTTTTTGAAGCCGAATTTCTTCATGAAAATTTTCAACTTTTTTCAAGCCCAAATACTTCATGAAAATGTTCAACTTTTTTGAAGCCCAAATACGTCATGAAAATTTTCAACTTTTTTGAAGCTGAATTTCTTCATGAAAGTTTTCAACTTTTTTGAAGCCGAATTTCTTCATGAAAATTTTAAACTTTTTTGAAGCCGAATTTCTTCTTGAAAATTTAAAAAAATTTTGAAGCCCAAATACTTCATGAAGATTTTCAACTTTTTTGAAGCCGAATTTCTTCATGAATATTTTCAACTTTTTTGAAGCCCAAATACTTGATGAAAATTTTCAACTTTTTTGAAGCCGAATTTCTTCATGAAAATTTTCAATTGTCCCACCCCCCCTCACGAAAAAGTTGAAAAAAGACGAAACACCCCTCTCTTACGAAAAGGTTGAAAAATGACGAAACACCCCCCCCTTGCAAAAACTTTTTTGAAGCCGAATTTCTTCATGAAAATTTTCAACTTTTTTGAATCCCAAATACTTCATGAAAATTTTCAACTTTTTTGAAGCCCAAATACTTCATGAAAATTTTCAAACTTTTTGAAGCCGAATTTCTTCATGAAAATTTTAAACTTTTTTGAAGCCCAAATACTTCATGAAAATTTTCAACTTTTTTGAAGCCGAATTTCTTCATGAACATTTTCAACTTTTTTGAAGCCGAATTTCTTCATGAAAATTTTAAACTTTTTTGAAGCCGAATTTCTTCTTGAAAATTTAAAAAAATTTTGAAGCCCAAAATACTTCACGAAGATTTTCAACTTTTTTGAAGCCGAATTTCTTCATGAATATTTTCAACTTTTTTGAAGCCCAAATACTTGATGAAAATTTTCAACTTTTTTGAAGCCGAATTTCTTCATGAAAATTTTCAATTGTCCCACCCCCCCTCACGAAAAAGTTGAAAAAAGACGAAACACCCCTCTCTTACGAAAAGGTTGAAAAATGACGAAACACACCCCCCTTGCAAAAACTTTTTTGAAGCCGAATTTCTTCATGAAAATTTTCAACTTTTTTGAATCCCAAATACTTCATGAAAATTTTCAACTTTTTTGAAGCCCAAATACTTCATGAAAATTTTCAAACTTTTTGAAGCCGAATTTCTTCATGAAAATTTTAAACTTTTTTGAAGCCCAAATACTTCATGAAAATTTTCGACTTTTTTGAAGCCGAATTTCTTCATGAACATTTTCACCTTTTTTGAAGCCAAATTTCTTCATGAAAATTTTCAACTTTTTTGAATCCCAAATACTTCATGAAAATTTTCAACTTTTTTGAAGCCGAATTTCTTCATGAATATTTTCAATTGACCTACCCCCCCTCACGAAAAAGTTGAAAAAAGACGAAAAACCCCCCTCTTACGAAAAAGTTGAAAAAAGACGAAACACCCCCCCCTTACGAAAAAGTTGAAAAAAGACGAAACACCCCCCCCTTACGAAAAAGTTGAAAAAAGACGAAACACCCCCCACCTTGCGAAAACTTTTTTGAAGCCGAATTTCTTCATGAAAATTTTCAACTTTTTTCAAGCCCAAATACTTCATGAAAATGTTCAACTTTTTTGAAGCCCAAATACGTCATGAAAATTTTCAACTTTTTTGAAGCTGAATTTCTTCATGAAAGTTTTCAACTTTTTTGAAGCCGAATTTCTTCATGAAAATTTTAAACTTTTTTGAAGCCGAATTTCTTCTTGAAAATTTAAAAAAATTTTGAAGCCCAAATACTTCATGAAGATTTTCAACTTTTTTGAAGCCGAATTTCTTCATGAATATTTTCAACTTTTTTGAAGCCCAAATACTTGATGAAAATTTTCAACTTTTTTGAAGCCGAATTTCTTCATGAAAATTTTCAATTGTCCCACCCCCCCTCACGAAAAAGTTGAAAAAAGACGAAACACCCCTCTCTTACGAAAAGGTTGAAAAATGACGAAACACCCCCCCCTTGCAAAAACTTTTTTGAAGTCGAATTTCTTCATGAAAATTTTCAACTTTTTTGAATCCCAAATACTTCATGAAAATTTTCAACTTTTTTGAAGCCCAAATACTTCATGAAAATTTTCAAACTTTTTGAAGCCGAATTTCTTCATGAAAATTTTAAACTTTTTTGAAGCCCAAATACTTCATGAAAATTTTCAACTTTTTTGAAGCCGAATTTCTTCATGAACATTTTCACCTTTTTTGAAGCAAAATTTCTTCATGAAAATTTTCAACTTTTTTGAATCCCAAATACTTCATGAAAATTTTCAACTTTTTTGAAGCCGAATTTCTTCATGAATATTTTCAATTGACCTACCCCCCCTCACGAAAAAGTTGAAAAAAGACGAAAAACCCCCCTCTTACGAAAAAGTTGAAAAAAGACGAAACACCCCCCCCTTACGAAAAAGTTGAAAAAAGACGAAACACCCCCCCCTTACGAAAAAGTTGAAAAAAGACGAAACACCCCCCACCTTGCGAAAACTTTTTTGAAGCCGAATTTCTTCATGAAAATTTTCAACTTTTTTCAAGCCCAAATACTTCATGAAAATGTTCAACTTTTTTGAAGCCCAAATACGTCATGAAAATTTTCAACTTTTTTGAAGCTGAATTTCTTCATGAAAGTTTTCAACTTTTTTGAAGCCGAATTTCTTCATGAAAACTTTAAACTTTTTTGAAGCCGAATTTCTTCTTGAAAATTTAAAAAAATTTTGAAGCCCAAATACTTCATGAAGATTTTCAACTTTTTTGAAGCCGAATTTCTTCATGAATATTTTCAACTTTTTTGAAGCCCAAATACTTGATGAAAATTTTCAACTTTTTTGAAGCCGAATTTCTTCATGAAAATTTTCAATTGTCCCACCCCCCCTCACGAAAAAGTTGAAAAAAGACGAAACACCCCTCTCTTACGAAAAGGTTGAAAAATGACGAAACACCCCCCCCTTGCAAAAACTTTTTTGAAGTCGAATTTCTTCATGAAAATTTTCAACTTTTTTGAATCCCAAATACTTCATGAAAATTTTCAACTTTTTTGAAGCCCAAATACTTCATGAAAATTTTCAAACTTTTTGAAGCCGAATTTCTTCATGAAAATTTTAAACTTTTTTGAAGCCCAAATACTTCATGAAAATTTTCAACTTTTTTGAAGCCGAATTTCTTCATGAACATTTTCACCTTTTTTGAAGCCAAATTTCTTCATGAAAATTTTCAACTTTTTTGAATCCCAAATACTTCATGAAAATTTTCAACTTTTTTGAAGGCGAATTTCTTCATGAAAATTTAAAAAAAATTTCAAGCCCAAATACTTCATGAAAATTTTCAACTTTTTTGAAGCCCAAATACTTCATGAAAATTTTCAAACTTTTTGAAGCCGAATTTCTTCATGAAAATTTTAAACTTTTTTGAAGCCCAAATACTTCATGAAAATTTTCAACTTTTTTGAAGCCGAATTTCTTCATGAACATTTTCACCTTTTTTGAAGCCGAATTTCTTCATGAAAATTTTCAACTTTTTTGAAGCCCAAATACTTCATGAAAATTTTCAACTTTTTTGAAGCCGAATTTCTTCATCAAAATTTTCAACTTTTTTCAAGCCCAAATACTTCATGAAAATTTTCAACTTTTTTGAAGCCCAAATACTTCATGAAAATTTTCAACTTTTTTGAAGCCCAGATACTTCATGAAAAATTTCAACTTTTTTGAAGCCGAATTTCTTCATGAAAATTTTCAACCTTTTTGAAGCCGAATTTATTCATGAAAATTTTCAATTGACCCACCCCCCCTCACGAAAAAGTTGAAAAAAGACGAAACACCCCTCTCTTACGAAAAGGTTGAAAAATGACGAAACACCCCACCCTTGCAAAAACTTTTTTGAAGCCGAATTTCTTCATGAAAATTTTCAACTTTTTTGAATCCCAAATACTTCATGAAAATTTTCAACTTTTTTGAAGCCCAAATACTTCATGAAAATTTTCAACTTTTTTGAAGCCGAATTTCTTCATGAATATTTTCAATTGACCTACCCCCTCACACGAAAAAGTTGAAAAAAGACGAAAAACCCCCCTCTTACGAAAAGGTTGAAAAATGACGAAACACCCCCCCCCTTACGAAAAAGTTGAAAAAAGACGAAACACCCCCCCCTTACGAAAAAGTTGAAAAAAGACGAAACACCCCCCACCTTGCGAAAACTTTTTTGAAGCCGAATTTCTTCATGAAAATTTTCAACTTTTTTCAAGCCCAAATACTTCATGAAAATGTTCAACTTTTTTGAAGCCCAAATACTTCATGAAAATTTTCAACTTTTTTGAAGCCGAATTTCTTCATGAATATTTTCAACTTTTTTGAAGCCCAAATACTTGATGAAAATTTTCAACTTTTTTGAAGCCGAATTTCTTCATGAAAATTTTCAACTTTTTTGAAGCCCAAATACTTCATGAAAATTTTCAACTTTTTTGAAGCCGAATTTCTTCATCAAAATTTTCAACTTTTTTCAAGCCCAAATACTTCATGAAAATTTTCAACTTTTTTGAAGCCCAAATACTTCATGAAAATTTTCAACTTTTTTGAAGCCCAGATACTTCATGAAAAATTTCAACTTTTTTGAAGCCGAATTTCTTCATGAAAATTTTCAACCTTTTTGAAGCCGAATTTATTCATGAAAATTTTCAATTGACCCACCCCCCCTCACGAAAAAGTTGAAAAAAGACGAAACACCCCTCTCTTACGAAAAGGTTTAAAAATGACGAAACACCCCACCCTTGCAAAAACTTTTTTGAAGCCGAATTTCTTCATGAAAATTTTCAACTTTTTTGAATCCCAAATACTTCATGAAAATTTTCAACTTTTTTGAAGCCCAAATACTTCATGAAAATTTTCAACTTTTTTGAAGCCGAATTTCTTCATGAATATTTTCAATTGACCTACCCCCTCTCACGAAAAAGTTGAAAAAAGACGAAAAACCCCCCTCTTACGAAAAAGTTGAAAAAAGACGAAACACCCCTCTCTTACGAAAAGGTTGAAAAATGACGAAACACCCCCCCCTTACGAAAAAGTTGAAAAAAGACGAAACACCCCCCCCTTACGAAAAAGTTGAAAAAAGACGAAACACCCCCCACCTTGCGAAAACTTTTTTGAAGCCGAATTTCTTCATGAAAATTTTCAACTTTTTTCAAGCCCAAATACTTCATGAAAATGTTCAACTTTTTTGAAGCCCAAATACTTCATGAAAATTTTCAACTTTTTTGAAGCCGAATTTCTTCATGAAAATTTTCAACTTTTTTGAAGCCCAAATACTTCATGAAAATTTTGAACTTTTTTGAAGCCGAATTTCTTCATGAAAATGTTCAACTTTTTTGAAGCCCAAATACTTCATGAAAATTTTCAACTTTTTTGAAGCCGAATTTCTTCATCAAAATTTTCAACTTTTTTCAAGCCCAAATACTTCATGAAAATTTTCAACTTTTTTGAAGCCCAAATACTTCATGAAAATTTTCAACTTTTTTGAAGCCCAGATACTTCATGAAAAATTTCAACTTTTTTGAAGCCGAATTTCTTCATGAAAATTTTCAACCTTTTTGAAGCCGAATTTATTCATGAAAATTTTCAATTGACCCACCCCCCCTCACGAAAAAGTTGAAAAAAGACGAAACACCCCTCTCTTACGAAAAGGTTGAAAAATGACGAAACACCCCACCCTTGCAAAAACTTTTTTGAAGCCGAATTTCTTCATGAAAATTTTCAACTTTTTTGAATCCCAAATACTTCATGAAAATTTTCAACTTTTTTGAAGCCCAAATACTTCATGAAAATTTTCAACTTTTTTGAAGCCGAATTTCTTCATGAATATTTTCAATTGACCTACCCCCTCTCACGAAAAAGTTGAAAAAAGACGAAAAACCCCCCTCTTACGAAAAAGTTGAAAAAAGACGAAACACCCCTCTCTTACGAAAAGGTTGAAAAATGACGAAACACCCCCCCCTTACGAAAAAGTTGAAAAAAGACGAAACACCCCCCCCTTACGAAAAAGTTGAAAAAAGACGAAACACCCCCCACCTTGCGAAAACTTTTTTGAAGCCGAATTTCTTCATGAAAATTTTCAACTTTTTTCAAGCCCAAATACTTCATGAAAATGTTCAACTTTTTTGAAGCCCAAATACTTCATGAAAATTTTCAACTTTTTTGAAGCCGAATTTCTTCATGAAAATTTTCAACTTTTTTGAAGCCCAAATACTTCATGAAAATTTTCAACTTTTTTGAAGCCGAATTTCTTCATGAATATTTTCAACTTTTTTGAAGCCCAAATACTTGATGAAAATTTTCAACTTTTTTGAAGCCGAATTTCTTCATGAAAATTTTCAATTGTCCCACCCCCCCTCACGAAAAAGTTGAAAAAAGACGAAACACCCCTCTCTTACGAAAAGGTTGAAAAATGACGAAACACCCCCCCCCTTGCAAAAACTTTTTTGAAGCCGAATTTCTTCATGAAAATTTTCAACTTTTTTGAATCCCAAATACTTCATGAAAATTTTCAACTTTTTTGAAGCCGAATTTCTTCATGAAAATAAAAATTTTCAAGCCCAAATACTTCATGAAAATTTTCAACTTTTTTGAAGCCCAAATACTTCATGAAAATTTTCAAACTTTTTGAAGCCGAATTTCTTCATGAAAATTTTAAACTTTTTTGAAGCCCAAATACTTCATGAAAATTTTCAACTTTTTTGAAGCCGAATTTCTTCATGAACATTTTCACCTTTTTTGAAGCCGAATTTCTTCATGAAAATTTTCAACTTTTTTGAAGCCCAAATACTTCATGAAAATTTCCAACTTTTTTGAAGCCGAATTTCTTCATGAAAATTTTCAACTTTTTTCAAGCCCAAATACTTCATGAAAATTTTCAACTTTTTTGAAGCCCAAATACTTCATGAAAATTTTCAACTTTTTTGAAGCCCAGATACTTCATGAAAAATTTCAACTTTTTTGAAGCCGAATTTCTTCATGAAAATTTTCAACCTTTTTGAAGCCGAATTTATTCATGAAAATTTTAAACTTTTTTGAAGCCCAAATACTTCATGAAAATTTTCAACTTTTTTGAAGCCGAATTTCTTCATGAATATTTTCAATTGACCCACCCCCCCTCACGGAACAGTTGAAAAAAGACGAAACACCCCCCTCTTACGAAAAAGTTGAAAAAAGACGAAACACCCCCCCTTTACGAAAAAGTTGAAAAAAGACGAAACACCCGCCCCCTTACGAAAAAGTTGAAAAAAGACGAAACACCCCCCACCTTGCGAAAACTTTTTTGAAGCCGAATTTCGTCATGAAAATTTTCAACTTTTTTCAAGCCCAAATACTTCATGAAAATGTTCAACTTTTTTGAAGCCCAAATACTTCATGAAAATTTTCAACTTTTTTGAAGCTGAATTTCTTCATGAAAATTTTCAACTTTTTTGAAGCCGAAATTCTTCATGAAAATTTTAAACTTTTTTGAAGCCCAAATACTTCATGAAAATGTTCAACTTTTTTGAAGCCCAAATACGTCATGAAAATTTTCAACTTTTTTGAAGCTGAATTTCTTCATGAAAGTTTTCAACTTTTTTGAAGCCGAATTTCTTCATGAAAATTTTAAACTTTTTTGAAGCCGAATTTCTTCTTGAAAATTAAAAAAAAATTTGAAGCCCAAATACTTCATGAAGATTTTCAACTTTTTTGAAGCCGAATTTCTTCATGAATATTTTCAACTTTTTTGAAGCCCAAATACTTGATGAAAATTTTCAACTTTTTTGAAGCCCAAATACTTCATGAAAATTTTCAACTTTTTTGAAGCCGAATTTCTTCATGAACATTTTCACCTTTTTTGAAGCCGAATTTCTTCATGAAAATTTTCAACTTTTTTGAAGCCCAAATACTTCATGAAAATTTCCAACTTTTTTGAAGCCGAATTTCTTCATGAAAATTTTCAACTTTTTTCAAGCCCAAATACTTCATGAAAATTTTCAACTTTTTTGAAGCCCAAATACTTCATGAAAATTTTCAACTTTTTTGAAGCCCAGATACTTCATGAAAAATTTCAACTTTTTTGAAACCGAATTTCTTCATGAAAATTTTCAACCTTTTTGAAGCCGAATTTATTCATGAAAATTTTAAACTTTTTTGAAGCCCAAATACTTCATGAAAATTTTCAACTTTTTTGAAGCCGAATTTCTTCATGAATATTTTCAATTGACCCACCCCCCCTCACGGAACAGTTGAAAAAAGACGAAACACCCCCCTCTTACGAAAAAGTTGAAAAAAGACGAAACACCCCCCCTTTACGAAAAAGTTGAAAAAAGACGAAACACCCGCCCCCTTACGAAAAAGTTGAAAAAAGACGAAACACCCCCCACCTTGCGAAAACTTTTTTGAAGCCGAATTTCGTCATGAAAATTTTCAACTTTTTTCAAGCCCAAATACTTCATGAAAATGTTCAACTTTTTTGAAGCCCAAATACTTCATGAAAATTTTCAACTTTTTTGAAGCTGAATTTCTTCATGAAAATTTTCAACTTTTTTGAAGCCGAAATTCTTCATGAAAATTTTAAACTTTTTTGAAGCCCAAATACTTCATGAAAATGTTCAACTTTTTTGAAGCCCAAATACGTCATGAAAATTTTCAACTTTTTTGAAGCTGAATTTCTTCATGAAAGTTTTCAACTTTTTTGAAGCCGAATTTCTTCATGAAAATTTTAAACTTTTTTGAAGCCGAATTTCTTCTTGAAAATTAAAAAAAAATTTGAAGCCCAAATACTTCATGAAGAATTTCAACTTTTTTGAAGCCGAATTTCTTCATGAATATTTTCAACTTTTTTGAAGCCCAAATACTTGATGAAAATTTTCAACTTTTTTGAAGCCGAATTTCTTCATGAATATTTTCAATTGACCTACCCCCCCTCATGAAAAAGTTGAAAAAAGACGAAACACCCCTCTCTTACGAAAAGGTTGAAAAATGACGAAACACCCCCCCCTTACGAAAAAGTTGAAAAAAGACGAAACACCCCCCCCTTACGAAAAAGTTGAAAAAAGACGAAACACCCCCCACCTTGCGAAAACTTTTTTGAAGCCGAATTTCTTCATGAAAATTTTCAACTTTTTTCAAGCCCAAATACTTCATGAAAATGTTCAACTTTTTTGAAGCCCAAATACTTCATGAAAATTTTCAACTTTTTTGAAGACGAATTTCTTCATGAAAATTTTCAACTTTTTTGAAGCCCAAATACTTCATGAAAATTTTCAACTTTTTTGAAGCCGAATTTCTTCATGAATATTTTCAACTTTTTTGAAGCCCAAATACTTGATGAAAATTTTCAACTTTTTTGAAGCCCAAATACTTCATGAAAAATTTAAACTTTTTTAAGCCGAATTTCATCATGAAAACTTTTAACTATTTTGAAGCCAAATTTCTTCATGAAAATTTTTTACTTTTTTGAATCCGAATTTCTTCATGAAAATTTTCAACTTTTTTGAAGCCAAAATGCTTCATGAAAATTTTCAACTTTTTTGAAGCCGAATTTCTTTATGAATATTTTCAATTGACCCACCCCCCTCACGAAAAAGTTGAAAAAAGACGAAACACCCCCCCTTGCGAAAACTTTTTTGAAGCCGAATTTCTTCATGAAAATTTTCAACTTTTTTCAAGCCCAAATACTTCATGAAAATGTTCAACTTTTTTGAAGCCCAAATACTTCATGAAAATTTTCAACTTTTTTGAAGCCGAATTTCTTCATGAAAATTTTCAACTTTTTTGAAGCCCAAATACTTCATGAAAATTTTCGACTTTTTTGAAGCCGAATTTCTTCATGAATATTTTCAACTTTTTTGAAGCCCAAATACTTGATGAAAATTTTCAACTTTTTTGAAGCCGAATTTCTTCATGAAAATTTTCAATTGACCCACCCCCCCTCACGAAAAAGTTGAAAAAAGACGAAACACCCCTCTCTTACGAAAAGGTTGAAAAATGACGAAACACCCCCCCTTGCAAAAACTTTTTTGAAGCCGAATTTCTTCATGAAAATTTTCAACTTTTTTGAATCCCAAATACTTCATGAAAATTTTCAACTTTTTTGAAGCCCAAATACTTCATGAAAATTTTCAACTTTTTTGAAGCCGAATTTCTTCATGAATATTTTCAATTGACCTACCCCCCCTCACGAAAAAGTTGAAAAAAGACGAAAAACCCCCCTCTTACGAAAAAGTTGAAAAAAGACGAAACAACCCCCCCTTACGAAAAAGTTGAAAAAAGACGAAACACCCCCCCCTTACGAAAAAGTTGAAAAAAGACGAAACACCCCCCACCTTGCGAAAACTTTTTTGAAGCCGAATTTCTTCATGAAAATTTTCAACTTTTTTCAAGCCCAAATACTTCATGAAAATGTTCAACTTTTTTGAAGCCCAAATACGTCATGAAAATTTTCAACTTTTTTGAAGCTGAATTTCTTCATGAAAGTTTTCAACTTTTTTGAAGCCGAATTTCTTCATGAAAATTTTAAACTTTTTTGAAGCCCAAATACTTCATGAAAATTTTCAACTTTTGAAGCCGAATTTCTTCATGAATATTTTCAATTGACCCACCCCCCTCACGAAAAAGTTGAAAAAAGACGAAACACCCTTCCCTTACGAAAAAGTTGAAAAAAGACGAAACATACCCCTCTTACGAAAAAGTTGAAAAAAGACGAAACACCCCCCCCTTGCGAAAACTTTTTTGAAGCCGAATTTCTTCATGAAAATTTTCAACTTTTTTGAATCCCAAATACTTCATGAAAATTTTCATCTTTTTTGAAGCCAAATTTCTTCATGAATATTTTTAATTGACCCACTCCCGCTTACGAAAAAGTTGAAAAAAGACGAATCACCCCCCCCTTACGAAAAAGTTGAAAAAAGACGAAACACCCCCCCTTGCGAAAACTTTTTTGAAGCCGAATTTCTTCATGAATATTTTCAATTGACCCACCCCCTCACGAAAAAGTTGAAAAAAGAAGAAACACACCCCTCTTACGAAAAAGTTGAAAAAAGACGAAACACCCTTCCCTTACGAAAAAGTTGAAAAAAGACGAAACATATCCCTCTTACGAAAAAGTTGAAAAAAGACGAAACCCCGCCCCCTTACGAAAAAGTTGAAAAAAGACGAAACACCCCCCCCTTGCGAAAACTTTTTTGAAGCCGAATTTCTTCATTAAAATTTTCAACTTTTTTGAATCCCAAATACTTCATGAAAATTTTCAACTTTTTTGAAGCCGAATTTCTTCATGAAAATTTTTAACTTTTTTGAATCCGAATTTCTTCATGAAAATTTTCAACTTTTTTGAAGCCCAAATACTTCATGAAAATTTTCAACTTTTTTGAAGCCCAAATGCTTCATGAAAATTTTCAACTTTTTTGAAGCCGAATTTCTTCATGAAAATTTTAAACTTTTTTGAAGCCCAAATACATCATGAAAAATTTTAACTTTTTTGAAGCCGAATTTCTTCATGAAAATTTTCAACTTTTTTGAAGCCCAAATACTTCATGAAAATTTTAATCTTTTTTGAAGCCGAATTTCTTCATGAAAATTTTCAACTTTTCTGAAGCCCAAATACTTCATGAAAATTTTAAACTTTTTTGAAGCCCAAATACTTCATGAAAATTTTCAACTTTTGAAGCCCAATTTCTTCATGAATATTTTCAATTGACCCACCCCCCTCACGAAAAAGTTGAAAAAAGACGAAACACCCCCCCTTACTAAAAAGTTGAAAAAAGACGAAACACCCCCCCTTGCCAAAAATTTTTTGAAGCCGAATTTCTTCATGAAAATTTTAAACTTTTTTGAAGCCCAAATACATCATGAAAATCTTTAACTTTTTTGAAGCAGAATTTCTTCATGAAAATTTTTAACTTTTTTGAATCCAAATTTCTTCATGAAAATTTTCAACTTTTTTGAAGCCCAAATACTTCATGAAAATTTTAATCTTTTTTGAAGCCGAATTTCTTCATGAAAATTTTCAACTTTTTTGAATCCCAAATACTTCATGAAAATTTTCAATTGACCCACCCCCCCTCACGAAAAAGTTGAAAAAAGACGAAACACACCCCTCTTACGAAAAAGTTGAAAAAAGAGGAAACACCCCCCCCTTACGAAAAAGTTGAAAAAAGACGAAACACCCCCCTTACGAAAAAGTTGAAAAAAGACGAAACACCCCCCACCTTGCGAAAACTTTTTTGAAGCCGAATTTCTTCATGAAAATTTTCAACTTTTTTGAATCCCAAATACTTCATGAAAATTTTAAACTTTTTTGAAGCCGAATTTCTTCATGAAAATTTTAAACTTTTTTGAAGCCGAATTTCTTCATGAAAATTTTAAACTTTTTTGAAGCCCAAATACTTCATGAAAATTTTCAACTTTTGAAGCCCAATTTCTTCATGAATATTTTCAATTGACCCACCCCCCTCACGAAAAAGTTGAAAAAAGACGAAACACCCCCCTCTTACGAAAAAGTTGAAAAAAGACGAAACACCCCCCCCTTACTAAAAAGTTGAAAAAAGACGAAACACCCCCCCTTGCGAAAAATTTTTTGAAGCCGAATTTCTTCATGAAAATTTTAAACTTTTTTGAAGCCCAAATACATCATGAAAATTTTTAACTTTTTTGAAGCCGAATTTCTTCATGAAAATGTTTAACTTTTTTGAATCCAAATTTCTTCATGAAAATTTTCAACTTTTTTGAAGCCCAAATACTTCATGAAAATTTTAATCTTTTTTGAAGCCGAATTTCTTCATGAAAATTTTCAACTTTTTTGAAGCCCAAATACTTCATGAAAATTTTAATCTTTTTTGAAGCCGAATTTCTTCATGAAAATGTTCAACTTTTTTGAAGCCCAAATACTTCATGAAAATTTTCAACTTTTTTGAAGCTGAATTTCTTCATGAAAATTTTAAACTTTTTTGAATCCGAATTTCTTCATGAAAATTTTAAACTTTTTTGAATCCCAAATACTTCATGAAAATTTTCAACTTTTTTTAAGCCGAATTTCTACATGAAAATTTTCAACTTTTTTGAAGCCCAAATACTTGATGAAAATTTTCAACTTCTTTGAAACCGAATTTCTTCATGAATATTTTCAATTGACCCACCCCCCTCACGAAAAAGTTGAAAAAAGACGAAACACACCCCTCTCACGAAAAAGTTGAAAAAAGACGAAACACCCCCCCCTTACGAAAAAGTTGAAAAAAGACGAAACACCCCCCCCTTGCGAAAACTTTTTTGAAGCCGAATTTCTTCATGAAAATTTTCAAATTTTTTGAATCCCAAATACTTCATGAAAATTTTCAACTTTTTTGAAGCCGAATTTCTTCATGAAAATTTTAAACTTTTTTGAAGCCGAATTTCTTCATGAATATTTTCAACTTTTATGAAGCCCAAAAACTTCATGAAAATTTTCAACCTTTTTGATGCCGAATTTCTTCATGAAAATTTTCATCTTTTTTGAAGCCGAATTTCTTCATGAATATTTTCAATTGACCCACCCCCCCTCACGAAAAAGTTGAAAAAAGACGAAACACACCCCTCTTACGAAAAAGTTGAAAAAAGAGGAAACACCCCCCCCCTCACGAAAAAGTTGAAAAAAGACGAAACACCCCCCCTTACGAAAAAGTTGAAAAAAGACGAAACACCCTCCACCTTGCGAAAACTTTTTTGAAGCCGAATTTCTTCATGAAAATTTTCAACTTTTTTGAATCCCAAATACTTCATGAAAATTTTCAACTTTTTTGAAGCAGAATTTCTTCATGAAAATTTTAAACTTTTTTGAAGCCGAATTTCTTCATGAATATTTTCAACTTTTATGAAGCCCAAATACTTCATGAAAATTTTCAACCTTTTTGATGCCGAATTTCTTCATGAAAATTTTCATCTTTTTTGAAGCCGAATTTCTTCATGAATATTTTCAATTTACCAACCCCCCCTCACGAAAAAGTTGAAAAAAGACGAAACACACCCCTCTTACGAAAAAGTTGAAAAAAGAGGAAACACCCCCCCTTACGAAAAAGTTGAAAAAAGACGAAACACCCTCCACCTTGCGAAAACTTTTTTGAAACCGAATTTCTTCATGAAAATTTTCAACTTTTTTGAATCCCAAATACTTCATGAAAATTTTCAACTTTTTTGAAGCCGAATTTCTTCATGAAAATTTTAAACTTTTTTGAAGCCGAATTTCTTCATGAATATTTTCAACTTTTATGAAGCCCAAATACTTCATGAAAATTTTCAACCTTTTTGATTCCGAATTTCTTCATGAAAATTTTCATCTTTTTTGAAGCCGAAATTCTTCATGAATATTTTCAATTGACCCACCCCCCCTCACGAAAAAGTTGAAAAAAGACGAAACACCCCCCCCTTGCGAAAACATTTTTGAAGCCGAATTTCTTCATGAAAATTTTCAACTTTTTTCAAGCCCAAATACTTCATGAAAATTTTCAACTTTTTTGAAGCCCAAATACTTTATGAAAATTTTCAACTTTTTTGAAGCCCAAATACTTCATGAAAAATTTCAACTTTTTTGAAGCCGAATTTCTTCATGAAAATTTTCAACCTTTTTGAAGCCGAATTTATTCATGAAAATTTTAAACTTTTTTGAAGCCCAAATACTTCATGAAAATTATCAACTTTTTTGAAGCCGAATTTCTTCATGAAAATTTTCAATTGACCCACCCCCCCTCACGAAAAAGTTGAAAAAAGACGAAACACCCCTCTCTTACGAAAAGGTTGAAAAATGACGAAACACCCCCCCCTTGCAAAAACTTTTTTGAAGCCGAATTTCTTCATGAAAATTTTAAACTTTTTTGAAGCCGAATTTCTTCATGAAAATTTTAAACTTTTTTGAAGCCCAAATACTTCATGAAAATTTTCAACTTTTGAAGCCCAATTTCTTCATGAATATTTTCAATTGACCCACCCCCCTCACGAAAAAGTTGAAAAAAGACGAAACACCCCCCTCTTACGAAAAAGTTGAAAAAAGACGAAACACCCCCCCCTTACTAAAAAGTTGAAAAAAGACGAAACACCCCCCCTTGCGAAAAATTTTTTGAAGCCGAATTTCTTCATGAAAATTTTAAACTTTTTTGAAGCCCAAATACATCATGAAAATTTTTAACTTTTTTGAAGCCGAATTTCTTCATGAAAATGTTTAACTTTTTTGAATCCAAATTTCTTCATGAAAATTTTCAACTTTTTTGAAGCCCAAATACTTCATGAAAATTTTAATCTTTTTTGAAGCCGAATTTCTTCATGAAAATTTTCAACTTTTTTGAAGCCCAAATACTTCATGAAAATTTTAATCTTTTTTGAAGCCGAATTTCTTCATGAAAATGTTCAACTTTTTTGAAGCCCAAATACTTCATGAAAATTTTCAACTTTTTTGAAGCTGAATTTCTTCATGAAAATTTTAAACTTTTTTGAATCCGAATTTCTTCATGAAAATTTTAAACTTTTTTGAATCCCAAATACTTCATGAAAATTTTCAACTTTTTTTAAGCCGAATTTCTACATGAAAATTTTCAACTTTTTTGAAGCCCAAATACTTGATGAAAATTTTCAACTTCTTTGAAACCGAATTTCTTCATGAATATTTTCAATTGACCCACCCCCCTCACGAAAAAGTTGAAAAAAGACGAAACACACCCCTCTCACGAAAAAGTTGAAAAAAGACGAAACACCCCCCCCTTACGAAAAAGTTGAAAAAAGACGAAACACCCCCCCCTTGCGAAAACTTTTTTGAAGCCGAATTTCTTCATGAAAATTTTCAAATTTTTTGAATCCCAAATACTTCATGAAAATTTTCAACTTTTTTGAAGCCGAATTTCTTCATGAAAATTTTAAACTTTTTTGAAGCCGAATTTCTTCATGAATATTTTCAACTTTTATGAAGCCCAAAAACTTCATGAAAATTTTCAACCTTTTTGATGCCGAATTTCTTCATGAAAATTTTCATCTTTTTTGAAGCCGAATTTCTTCATGAATATTTTCAATTGACCCACCCCCCCTCACGAAAAAGTTGAAAAAAGACGAAACACACCCCTCTTACGAAAAAGTTGAAAAAAGAGGAAACACCCCCCCCCTCACGAAAAAGTTGAAAAAAGACGAAACACCCCCCCTTACGAAAAAGTTGAAAAAAGACGAAACACCCTCCACCTTGCGAAAACTTTTTTGAAGCCGAATTTCTTCATGAAAATTTTCAACTTTTTTGAATCCCAAATACTTCATGAAAATTTTCAACTTTTTTGAAGCAGAATTTCTTCATGAAAATTTTAAACTTTTTTGAAGCCGAATTTCTTCATGAATATTTTCAACTTTTATGAAGCCCAAATACTTCATGAAAATTTTCAACCTTTTTGATGCCGAATTTCTTCATGAAAATTTTCATCTTTTTTGAAGCCGAATTTCTTCATGAATATTTTCAATTTACCAACCCCCCCTCACGAAAAAGTTGAAAAAAGACGAAACACACCCCTCTTACGAAAAAGTTGAAAAAAGAGGAAACACCCCCCCTTACGAAAAAGTTGAAAAAAGACGAAACACCCTCCACCTTGCGAAAACTTTTTTGAAACCGAATTTCTTCATGAAAATTTTCAACTTTTTTGAATCCCAAATACTTCATGAAAATTTTCAACTTTTTTGAAGCCGAATTTCTTCATGAAAATTTTAAACTTTTTTGAAGCCGAATTTCTTCATGAATATTTTCAACTTTTATGAAGCCCAAATACTTCATGAAAATTTTCAACCTTTTTGATTCCGAATTTCTTCATGAAAATTTTCATCTTTTTTGAAGCCGAAATTCTTCATGAATATTTTCAATTGACCCACCCCCCCTCACGAAAAAGTTGAAAAAAGACGAAACACCCCCCCCTTGCGAAAACATTTTTGAAGCCGAATTTCTTCATGAAAATTTTCAACTTTTTTCAAGCCCAAATACTTCATGAAAATTTTCAACTTTTTTGAAGCCCAAATACTTTATGAAAATTTTCAACTTTTTTGAAGCCCAAATACTTCATGAAAAATTTCAACTTTTTTGAAGCCGAATTTCTTCATGAAAATTTTCAACCTTTTTGAAGCCGAATTTATTCATGAAAATTTTAAACTTTTTTGAAGCCCAAATACTTCATGAAAATTATCAACTTTTTTGAAGCCGAATTTCTTCATGAAAATTTTCAATTGACCCACCCCCCCTCACGAAAAAGTTGAAAAAAGACGAAACACCCCTCTCTTACGAAAAGGTTGAAAAATGACGAAACACCCCCCCCTTGCAAAAACTTTTTTGAAGCAGAATTTCTTCATGAAAATTTTCAACTTTTTTGAATCCCAAATACTTCATGAAAATTTTCAACTTTTTTGAAGCCCAAATACTTCATGAAAATTTTCAACTTTTTTGAAGCCGAATTTCTTCATGAATATTTTCAATTGACCCACCCCCCTTACGAAAAAGTTGAAAAAAGACGAAACACCCCCCTTACGAAAAAGTTGAAAAAAGACGAAACACCCCCCCCTTGCGAAAAAATTTTTGAAGCCGAATTTCTTCATGAAAATTTTAAACTTTTTTGAAGCCCAAATACTTCATGAAAATTTTCAACTTTTTTGAAGCCGAATTTCTTCATGAAAATTTTAAACTTTTTTGAAGCCGAATTTCTTCATAAAAATTTAAAAAAATTTTGAAGCCCAAATACTTCATTAAAATTTTCAACTTTTTTGAAGCCGAATTTCTTCATGAATATTTTCAACTTTTTTGAAGCCCAAATACTTGATGAAAATTTTCAACTTTTTTGAAGCCGAATTTCTTCATGAATATTTTCAACTTTTATGAAGCCCAAATACTTCATGAAAATTTTCAACCTTTTTGAAGCCCAAATACTTCATGAAAATTTTCAACTTTTTTGAAGCCGAATTTCTTCATGAAAATTTTAAACTTTTTTGAAGCCCAAATACTTCATGAAAATTTTCAACTTTTTTGAAGCCGAATTTCTTCATGAAAATTTTAAACTTTTTTGAAGCCGAATTTCTTCATAAAAATTTAAAAAAATTTTGAAGCCCAAATACTTCATTAAAATTTTCAACTTTTTTGAAGCCGAATTTCTTCATGAATATTTTCAACTTTTTTGAAGCCCAAATACTTGATGAAAATTTTCAACTTTTTTGAAGCCGAATTTCTTCATGAATATTTTCAACTTTTATGAAGCCCAAATACTTCATGAAAATTTTCAACCTTTTTGATGCCGAATTTCTTCATGAAAATTTTCATCTTTTCTGAAGCCGAATTTCTTCATGAATATTTTCAATTGACCCACCCCCCCTCACGAAAAAGTTGAAAAAAGACGAAACACACCCCTCTTACGAAAAAGTTGAAAAAAGAGGAAACACCCCCCCCTTACGAAAAAGTTGAAAAAAGACGAAACACCCCCCCTTACGAAAAAGTTGAAAAAAGACGAAACACCCCCCACCTTGCGAAAACTTTTTTGAAGCCGAATTTCTTCATGAAAATTTTCAACTTTTTTCAAGCCCAAATACTTCATGAAAATGTTCAACTTTTTTGAAGCCCAAATACTTCATGAAAATTTTCAACTTTTTTGAAGCTGAATTTCTTCATGAAAATTTTAAACTTTTTTGAAGCCGAATTTCTTCATGAAAATTTTAAACTTTTTTGAAGCCCAAATACTTGATGAAAATTTTAAACTTTTTTGAAGCCGAATTTCTTCATGAATATTTTCAATTGACCCACCCCCCTCACGAAAAAGTTGAAAAAAGACGAAACACCCCCCCATGCGAAAACATTTTTGAAGCCGAATTTCTTCATGAAAATTTTCAACTTTTTTCAAGCCCAAATACTTCATGAAAAATTTCAACTTTTTTGAAGCCGAATTTCTTCATGAAAATTTTCAACCTTTTTGAAGCCGAATTTCTTCATGAAAATTTCAAACTTTTTTGAAGCCCAAATACTTCATGAAAATTTTCAACTTTTGAAGCCGAATTTCTTCATGAATATTTTCAATTGACCCACCCCCCTTACGAAAAATTTGAAAAAAGACGAAACACCCCCCTTACGAAAAAGTTGAAAAAAGACGAAACACCCCCCCTTGCGAAAAAATTTTTGAAGCCGAATTTCTTCATGAAAATTTTAAACTTTTTTGAAGCCCAAATACTTCATGAAAATTTTCAACTTTTTTGAAGCCGAATTTCTTCATGAAAATTTTCAACTTTTTTGAAGCCGAATTTCTTCATAAAAATTTAAAAAAATTTTGAAGCCCAAATACTTCATGAAAATTTTAAACTTTTTTGAAGCCGAATTTCTTCATGAAAATTTTAAACTTTTTTGAAGCCCAAATACTTCATGAAAATTTTCAACTTTTGAAGCCGAATTTCTTCATGAATATTTTCAATTGACCCACCCCCCTCACGAAAAAGTTGAAAAAAGACGAAACACCCCCCTCTTACGAAAAAGTTGAAAAAAGACGAAACACCCCCCACCTTGCGAAAACTTTTTTGAAGCCGAATTTCGTCATGAAAATTTTCAACTTTTTTCAAGCCCAAATACTTCATGAAAATGTTCAACTTTTTTCAAGCCCAAATACTTCATGAAAATTTTTAATTGACCCACCCCCCTCACGAAAAAGTTGAAAAAAGACGAAACACCCCTCTCTTACGAAAAGGTTGAAAAAATGACGAAACACCCCCCCCTTGCGAAAAAATTTTTGAAGCCGAATTTCTTCATGAAAATTTTAAACTTTTTTGAAGCCCAAATACTTAATGAAAATGTTAAACTTTTTTGAAGCCGAATTTCTTCATGAAAATTTTAAACTTTTTTGAAGCCGAATTTCTTCATAAAAATTTAAAAAAATTTTGAAGCCCAAATACTTCATTAAAATTTTCAACTTTTTTGAAGCCGAATTTCTTCATGAATATTTTCAACTTTTTTGAAGCCCAAATACTTGATGAAAATTTTCAACTTTTTTGAAGCCGAATTTCTTCATGAATATTTTCAACTTTTATGAAGCCCAAATACTTCATGAAAATTTTCAACCTTTTTGATGCCGAATTTCTTCATGAAAATTTTCATCTTTTTTGAAGCCGAATTTCTTCATGAATATTTTCAATTGACCCACCCCCCCTCACGAAAAAGTTGAAAAAAGACGAAACACACCCCTCTTACGAAAAAGTTGAAAAAAGAGGAAACACCCCCCCCTTACGAAAAAGTTGAAAAAAGACGAAACACCCCCCACCTTGCGAAAACTTTTTTGAAGCCGAATTTCGTCATGAAAATTTTCAACTTTTTTCAAGCCCAAATACTTCATGAAAATGTTCAACTTTTTTGAAGCCCAAATACTTCATGAAAATTTTCAACTTTTTTGAAGCTGAATTTCTTCATGAAAATTTTCAACTTTTTTGAAGCCGAATTTCTTCATGAAAATTTTAAACTTTTTTGAAGCCCAAATACTTCATGAAAATTTTCAACTTTTGAAGCCGAATTTCTTCATGTATATTTTCAATTGACCCACCCCCCTTACGAAAAAGTTGAAAAAAGACGAAACACCCCCCTTACGAAAAAGTTGAAAAAAGACGAAACACCCCCCCCTTGCGAAAAATTTTTTGAAGCCGAATTTCTTCATGAAAATTTTAAACTTTTTTGAAGCCCAAATACTTCATGAAAATTTTCAACTTTTTTGAAGCCGAATTTCTTCATGAAAATTTTAAACTTTTTTGAAGCCGAATTTCTTCATAAAAATTTAAAAAAATTTTGAAGCCCAAATACTTCACGAAAATTTTAAACTTTTTTGAAGCCGAATTTCTTCATAAAAATTTAAAAAAATTTTGAAGCCCAAATACTTCATGAAAATTTTAAACTTTTTTGAAGCCGAATTTCTTCATGAATATTTTCAACTTTTTTGAAGCCCAAATACTTGATGAAAATTTTCAACTTTTTTGAAGCCGAATTTCTTCATGAAAATTTTCAATTGTCCCACCCCCCCTCACGAAAAAGTTGAAAAAAGACGAAACACCCCTCTCTTACGAAAAGGTTGAAAAAATGACGAAACACCCCCCCCTTGCGAAAAAATTTTTGAAGCCGAATTTCTTCATGAAAATTTTAAACTTTTTTGAAGCCCAAATACTTCATGAAAATGTTAAACTTTTTTGAAGCCGAATTTCTTCATGAAAATTTTCAACTTTTTTGAAGCCGAATTTCTTCATGAATATTTTCAACTTTTTTGAAGCCCAAATACTTGATGAAAATTTTCAACTTTTTTGAAGCCGAATTTCTTCATGAATATTTTCAACTTTTATGAAGCCCAAATACTTCATGAAAATTTTCAACCTTTTTGATGCCGAATTTCTTCATGAAAATTTTCATCTTTTTTGAAGCCGAATTTCTTCATGAATATTTTCAATTGACCCACCCCCCCTCACGAAAAAGTTGAAAAAAGACGAAACACACCCCTCTTACGAAAAAGTTGAAAAAAGAGGAAACACCCCCCCCTTACGAAAAAGTTGAAAAAAGACGAAACACCCCCCACCTTGCGAAAACTTTTTTGAAGCCGAATTTCGTCATGAAAATTTTCAACTTTTTTCAAGCCCAAATACTTCATGAAAATGTTCAACTTTTTTGAAGCCCAAATACTTCATGAAAATTTTCAACTTTTTTGAAGCTGAATTTCTTCATGAAAATTTTCAACTTTTTTGAAGCCGAATTTCTTCATGAAAATTTTAAACTTTTTTGAAGCCCAAATACTTCATGAAAATTTTCAACTTTTGAAGCCGAATTTCTTCATGTATATTTTCAATTGACCCACCCCCCTTACGAAAAAGTTGAAAAAAGACGAAACACCCCCCTTACGAAAAAGTTGAAAAAAGACGAAACACCCCCCCCTTGCGAAAAATTTTTTGAAGCCGAATTTCTTCATGAAAATTTTAAACTTTTTTGAAGCCCAAATACTTCATGAAAATTTTCAACTTTTTTGAAGCCGAATTTCTTCATGAAAATTTTAAACTTTTTTGAAGCCGAATTTCTTCATAAAAATTTAAAAAAATTTTGAAGCCCAAATACTTCACGAAAATTTTAAACTTTTTTGAAGCCGAATTTCTTCATAAAAATTTAAAAAAATTTTGAAGCCCAAATACTTCATGAAAATTTTAAACTTTTTTGAAGCCGAATTTCTTCATGAATATTTTCAACTTTTTTGAAGCCCAAATACTTGATGAAAATTTTCAACTTTTTTGAAGCCGAATTTCTTCATGAAAATTTTCAATTGTCCCACCCCCCCTCACGAAAAAGTTGAAAAAAGACGAAACACCCCTCTCTTACGAAAAGGTTGAAAAAATGACGAAACACCCCCCCCTTGCGAAAAAATTTTTGAAGCCGAATTTCTTCATGAAAATTTTAAACTTTTTTGAAGCCCAAATACTTCATGAAAATGTTAAACTTTTTTGAAGCCGAATTTCTTCATGAAAATTTTAAACTTTTTTGAAGCTGAATTTCTTCATAAAAATTTAAAAAAATTTTGAAGCCCAAATACTTCATTAAAATTTTCAACTTTTTTGAAGCCGAATTTCTTCATGAATATTTTCAACTTTTTTGAAGCCCAAATACTTCATGAAAATTTTCAACCTTTTTGATGCCGAATTTCTTCATGAAAATTTTCATCTTTTTTGAAGCCGAATTTCTTCATGAATATTTTCAATTGACCCACCCCCCCTCACGAAAAAGTTAAAAAAAGACGAAACACACCCCTCTTACGAAAAAGTTGAAAAAAGAGGAAACACCCCCCCCTTACGAAAAAGTTGAAAAAAGACGAAACACCCCCCCTTACGAAAAAGTTGAAAAAAGACGAAACACACTTGCGAAAACTTTTTTGAAGCCGAATTTCTTCATGAAAATTTTCAACTTTTTTCAAGCTCAAATACTTCATGAAAATGTTCAACTTTTTTGAAGCCCAAATACTTCATGAAAATTTTCAACTTTTTTGAAGCTGAATTTCTTCATGAAAATTTTAAACTTTTTTGAAGCCGAATTTCTTCATGAAAATTTTAAACTTTTTTGAAGTCCAAATACTTGATGAAAATTTTAAACTTTTTTGAAGCCGAATTTCTTCATGAATATTTTCAATTGACCCACCCCCCTCACGAAAAAGTTGAAAAAAGACGAAACACCCCCCCATGCGAAAACATTTTTGAAGCCGAATTTCTTCATGAAAATTTTCAACTTTTTTCAAGCCCAAATACTTCATGAAAAATTTCAACTTTTTTGAAGCCGAATTTCTTCATGAAAATTTTCAACCATTTTGAAGCCGAATTTATTCATGAAAATTTTAAACTTTTTTGAAGCCCAAATAATTCATGAAAATTATCAACTTTTTTGAAGCCGAATTTCTTCATGAAAATTTTCAATTGACCCACCCCCCCTCACGAAAAAGTTGAAAAAAGACGAAACACCCCCCCCTTACGAAAAAGTTGAAAAAAGACGAAACACCCCCCCCTTGCGAAAACTTTTTTGAAGCCGGATTTCTTCATGAAAATTGTAAACTTTTTTGAAGCCCAAATACTTCATGAAAATTTTCAACTTTTTTGAAGCCGAATTTCTTCATGAATATTTTCAACTTTTTTGAAGCCCAAATACTTCATGAAAATTTTCAACTTTTTTGAAGCCGAATTTCTTCATGAATATTTTCAATTGACCCACCCCCCTCACGAAAAAGTAGAAAAAAGACGAAACACCCCCCTCTTACGAAAAAGTTGAAAAAAGACGAAACACCCCCCACCTTGCGAAAACTTTTTTGAAGCCGAATTTCGTCATGAAAATTTTCAACTTTTTTCAAACCCAAGTACTTCATGAAAATGTTCAACTTTTTTGAAGCCCAAATACTTCATGAAAATTTTCAACTTTTTTGAAGCTGAATTTCTTCATGAAAATTTTCAACTTTTGAAGCCGAATTTCTTCATGAATATTTTCAATTGACCCACCCCCCCTCACGAAAAAGTTGAAAAAAGACGAAACACCCCCCTCTTACGAAAAAGTTGAAAAAAGACGAAACACCCCCCACCTTGCGAAAACTTTTTTGAAGCCGAATTTCGTCATGAAAATTTTCAACTTTTTTCAAGCCCAAATACTTCATGAAAATGTTCAACTTTTTTGAAGCCCAAATACTTCATAAAAATTTAAAAAAAATTTGAAGCCCAAATACTTCATGAAAATTTTAAAGTTTTTTGAAGCCGAATTTCTTCATAAAAATTTAAAAAAATTTTGAAGCCCAAATACTTCATGAAAATTTTAAACTTTTTTGAAGCCGAATTTCTTCATGAATATTTTCAACTTTTTTGAAGCCCAAATACTTGATGAAAATTTTCAACTTTTTTGAAGCCGAATTTCTTCATGAAAATTTTCAATTGTCCCACCCCCCCTCACGAAAAAGTTGAAAAAAGACGAAACACCCCTCTCTTACGAAAAGGTTGAAAAATGACGAAACACCCCCCCCTTGCGAAAACTTTTTTGAAGCCGAATTTCGTCATGAAAATTTAAAAAAAATTTCAAGCCCAAATACTTCATGAAAATTTTCAACTTTATTGAAGCCCAAATACTTCATTAAAATTTTCAACTTTTTTGAAGCCGAATTTCTTCATGAATATTTTCAACTTTTTTGAAGCCCAAATACTTGATGAAAATTTTCAACTTTTTTGAAGCCGAATTTCTTCATGAATATTTTCAACTTTTATGAAGCCCAAATACTTCATGAAAATTTTCAACCTTTTTGATGCCGAATTTCTTCATGAAAATTTTCATCTTTTTTGAAGCCGAATTTCTTCATGAATATTTTCAATTGACCCACCCCCCCTCACGAAAAAGTTGAAAAAAGACGAAACACACCCCTCTTACGAAAAATTTGAAAAAAGAGGAAACACCCCCCCCTTACGAAAAAGTTGAAAAAAGACGAAACACCCCCCCTTACGAAAAAGTTGAAAAAAGACGAAACACCCCCCACCTTGCGAAAACTTTTTTGAAGCCGAATTTCTTCATGAAAATTTTCAACTTTTTTCAAGCCCAAATACTTCATGAAAATGTTCAACTTTTTTGAAGCCCAAATACTTCATGAAAATTTTCAACTTTTTTGAAGCTGAATTTCTTCATGAAAATTTTAAACTTTTTTGAAGCCGAATTTCTTCATGAAAATTTTAAACTTTTTTGAAGCCCAAATACTTGATGAAAATTTTAAACTTTTTTGAAGCCGAATTTCTTCATGAATATTTTCAATTGACCCACCCCCCTCACGAAAAAGTTGAAAAAAGACGAAACACCCCCCCATGCGAAAACATTTTTGAAGCCGAATTTCTTCATGAAAATTTTCAACTTTTTTCAAGCCCAAATACTTCATGAAAATTTTCAACTTTTTTGAAGCCGAATTTCTTCATGAATATTTTCAATTGACCCACCCCCCTCACGAAAAAGTAGAAAAAAGACGAAACACCCCCCTCTTACGAAAAGGTTGAAAAATGACGAAACACCCCCCCCTTGCGAAAACTTTTTTGAAGCCGAATTTCGTCATGAAAATTTAAAAAAAATTTCAAGCCCAAATACTTCATGAAAATTTTCAACTTTATTGAAGCCCAAATACTTCATTAAAATTTTCAACTTTTTTGAAGCCGAATTTCTTCATGAATATTTTCAACTTTTTTGAAGCCCAAATACTTGATGAAAATTTTCAACTTTTTTGAAGCCGAATTTCTTCATGAATATTTTCAACTTTTATGAAGCCCAAATACTTCATGAAAATTTTCAACCTTTTTGATGCCGAATTTCTTCATGAAAATTTTCATCTTTTTTGAAGCCGAATTTCTTCATGAATATTTTCAATTGACCCACCCCCCCTCACGAAAAAGTTGAAAAAAGACGAAACACACCCCTCTTACGAAAAATTTGAAAAAAGAGGAAACACCCCCCCCTTACGAAAAAGTTGAAAAAAGACGAAACACCCCCCCTTACGAAAAAGTTGAAAAAAGACGAAACACCCCCCACCTTGCGAAAACTTTTTTGAAGCCGAATTTCTTCATGAAAATTTTCAACTTTTTTCAAGCCCAAATACTTCATGAAAATGTTCAACTTTTTTGAAGCCCAAATACTTCATGAAAATTTTCAACTTTTTTGAAGCTGAATTTCTTCATGAAAATTTTAAACTTTTTTGAAGCCGAATTTCTTCATGAAAATTTTAAACTTTTTTGAAGCCCAAATACATGATGAAAATTTTAAACTTTTTTGAAGCCGAATTTCTTCATGAATATTTTCAATTGACCCACCCCCCTCACGAAAAAGTTGAAAAAAGACGAAACACCCCCCCATGCGAAAACATTTTTGAAGCCGAATTTCTTCATGAAAATTTTCAACTTTTTTCAAGCCCAAATACTTCATGAAAAATTTCAACTTTTTTGAAGCCGAATTTCTTCATGAAAATTTTCAACCTTTTTGAAGCCGAATTTCTTCATGAAAATTTTAAACTTTTTTGAAGCCCAAATACTTCATGAAAATTTTCAACTTTTGAAGCCGAATTTCTTCATGAATATTTTCAATTGACCCACCCCCCTCACGAAAAAGTTGAAAAAAGACGAAACACCCCCCTCTTACGAAAAAGTTGAAAAAAGACGAAACACCCCCCACCTTGCGAAAACTTTTTTGAAGCCGAATTTCGTCATGAAAATTTTCAACTTTTTTCAAGCCCAAATACTTCATGAAAATGTTCAACTTTTTTCAAGCCCAAATACTTCATGAAAATTTTCAACTTTTTTGAAGCTGAATTTCTTCATGAAAATTTTCAACTTTTTTGAAGCCGAATTTCTTCATGAAAATTTTAAACTTTTTTTCAAGCCCAAATACTTCATGAAAATTTTCAACTTTTGAAGCCGAATTTCTTCATGAATATTTTCAATTGACCCACCCCCCTTACGAAAAATTTGAAAAAAGACGAAACACCCCCCTTACGAAAAAGTTGAAAAAAGACGAAACACCCCCCCCTTGCGAAAAAATTTTTGAAGCCGAATTTCTTCATGAAAATTTTAAACTTTTTTGAAGCCCAAATACTTCATGAAAATTTTCAACTTTTTTGAAGCCGAATTTCTTCATGAAAATTTTAAACTTTTTTGAAGCCGAATTTCTTCATAAAAATTTAAAAAAATTTTGAAGCCCAAATACTTCATCAAAATTTTAAACTTTTTTGAAGCCGAATTTCTTCATAAAAATTTAAAAAAAATTTGAAGCCCAAATACTTCATGAAAATTTTAAACTTTTTTGAAGCCGAATTTCTTCATGAAAATTTTAAACTTTTTTGAAGCCCAAATACTTCATGAAAATTTTCAACTTTTGAAGCCGAATTTCTTCATGAATATTTTCAATTGACCCACCCCCCTCACGAAAAAGTTGAAAAAAGACGAAACACCCCCCTCTTACGAAAAAGTTGAAAAAAGACGAAACACCCCCCACCTTGCGAAAACTTTTTTGAAGCCGAATTTCGTCATGAAAATTTTCAACTTTTTTCAAGCCCAAATACTTCATGAAAATTTTCAACTTTTTTCAAGCCCAAATACTTCATGAAAATGTTAAACTTTTTTGAAGCCGAATTTCTTCATGAAAATTTTAAACTTTTTTGAAGCCGAATTTCTTCATAAAAATTTAAAAAAATTTTGAAGCCCAAATACTTCATTAAAATTTTCAACTTTTTTGAAGCCGAATTTCTTCATGAATATTTTCAACTTTTTTGAAGCCCAAATACTTGATGAAAATTTTCAACTTTTTTGAAGCCGAATTTCTTCATGAATATTTTCAACTTTTATGAAGCCCAAATACTTCATGAAAATTTTCAACCTTTTTGATGCCGAATTTCTTCATGAAAATTTTCATCTTTTTTGAAGCCGAATTTCTTCATGAATATTTTCAATTGACCCACCCCCCCTCACGAAAAAGTTGAAAAAAGACGAAACACACCCCTCTCACGAAAAAGTTGAAAAAAGAGGAAACACCCCCCCCTTGCGAAAAAATTTTTGAAGCCGAATTTCTTCATGAAAATTTTAAACTTTTTTGAAGCCCAAATACTTCATGAAAATGTTAAACTTTTTTGAAGCCGAATTTCTTCATGAAAATTTTCAACTTTTTTGAAGCCGAATTTCGTCATGAAAATTTTCAACTTTTTTCAAGCCCAAATACTTCATGAAAATGTTCAACTTTTTTGAAGCCCAAATACTTCATGAAAATTTTCAACTTTTTTGAAGCTGAATTTCTTTATGAAAATTTTCAACTTTTTTGAAGCCGAATTTCTTCATGAAAATTTTAAACTTTTTTGAAGCCCAAATACTTCATGAAAATTTTCAACTTTTGAAGCCGAATTTCTTCATGAATATTTTCAATTGACCCACCCCCCTCACGAAAAAGTTGAAAAAAGACGAAACACCCCCCTCTTACGAAAAAGTTGAAAAAAGACGAAACACCCCCCACCTTGCGAAAACTTTTTTGAAGCCGAATTTCGTCATGAAAATTTTCAACTTTTTTCAAGCCCAAATACTTCATGAAAATTTTCAACTTTTTTCAAGCCCAAATACTTCATGAAAATGTTAAACTTTTTTGAAGCCGAATTTCTTCATGAAAATTTTAAACTTTTTTGAAGCCGAATTTCTTCATAAAAATTTAAAAAAATTTTGAAGCCCAAATACTTCATTAAAATTTTCAACTTTTTTGAAGCCGAATTTCTTCATGAATATTTTCAACTTTTTTGAAGCCCAAATACTTGATGAAAATTTTCAACTTTTTTGAAGCCGAATTTCTTCATGAATATTTTCAACTTTTATGAAGCCCAAATACTTCATGAAAATTTTCAACCTTTTTGATGCCGAATTTCTTCATGAAAATTTTCATCTTTTTTGAAGCCGAATTTCTTCATGAATATTTTCAATTGACCCACCCCCCCTCACGAAAAAGTTGAAAAAAGACGAAACACACCCCTCTTACGAAAAAGTTGAAAAAAGAGGAAACACCCCCCCCTTGCGAAAAAATTTTTGAAGCCGAATTTCTTCATGAAAATTTTAAACTTTTTTGAAGCCCAAATACTTCATGAAAATGTTAAACTTTTTTGAAGCCGAATTTCTTCATGAAAATTTTCAACTTTTTTGAAGCCGAATTTCGTCATGAAAATTTTCAACTTTTTTCAAGCCCAAATACTTCATGAAAATGTTCAACTTTTTTGAAGCCCAAATACTTCATGAAAATTTTCAACTTTTTTGAAGCTGAATTTCTTTATGAAAATTTTCAACTTTTTTGAAGCCGAATTTCTTCATGAAAATTTTAAACTTTTTTGAAGCCCAAATACTTCATGAAAATTTTCAACTTTTGAAGCCGAATTTCTTCATGAATATTTTCAATTGACCCACCCCCCTCACGAAAAAGTTGAAAAAAGACGAAAAACCCCCCTCTTACGAAAAAGTTGAAAAAAGACGAAACACCCCCCACCTTGCGAAAACTTTTTTGAAGCCGAATTTCGTCATGAAAATTTTCAACTTTTTTCAAACCCAAATACTTCATGAAAATTTTCAACTTTTTTCAAGCCCAAATACTTCATGAAAATGTTAAACTTTTTTGAAGCCGAATTTCTTCATGAAAATTTTAAACTTTTTTGAAGCCGAATTTCTTCATAAAAATTTAAAAAAATTTTGAAGCCCAAATACTTCATTAAAATTTTCAACTTTTTTGAAGCCGAATTTCTTCATGAATATTTTCAACTTTTTTGAAGCCCAAATACTTGATGAAAATTTTCAACTTTTTTGAAGCCGAATTTCTTCATGAATATTTTCAACTTTTATGAAGCCCAAATACTTCATGAAAATTTTCAACCTTTTTGATGCCGAATTTCTTCATGAAAATTTTCATCTTTTTTGAAGCCGAATTTCTTCATGAATATTTTCAATTGACCCACCCCCCCTCACGAAAAAGTTGAAAAAAGACGAAACACACCCCTCTTACGAAAAAGTTGAAAAAAGAGGAAACACCCCCCCCTTGCGAAAAAATTTTTGAAGCCGAATTTCTTCATGAAAATTTTAAACTTTTTTGAAGCCCAAATACTTCATGAAAATGTTAAACTTTTTTGAAGCCGAATTTCTTCATGAAAATTTTAAACTTTTTTGAAGCCGAATTTCGTCATGAAAATTTTCAACTTTTTTCAAGCCCAAATACTTCATGAAAATGTTCAACTTTTTTGAAGCCCAAATACTTCATGAAAATTTTCAACTTTTTTGAAGCTGAATTTCTTTATGAAAATTTTCAACTTTTTTGAAGCCGAATTTCTTCATGAAAATTTTAAACTTTTTTGAAGCCCAAATACTTCATGAAAATTTTCAACTTTTGAAGCCGAATTTCTTCATGAATATTTTCAATTGACCCACCCCCCTTACGAAAAAGTTGAAAAAAGACGAAACACCCCCCTTACGAAAAAGTTGAAAAAAGACGAAACACCCCCCCTTGCGAAAAAATTTTTGAAGCCGAATTTCTTCATGAAAATTTTAAACTTTTTTGAAGCCCAAATACTTCATGAAAATTTTCAACTTTTTTGAAGCCGAATTTCTTCATGAAAATTTTAAACTTTTTTGAAGCCGAATTTCTTCATAAAAATTTAAAAAAATTTTGAAGCCCAAATACTTCATGAAAATTTTAAACTTTTTTGAAGCCGAATTTCTTCATAAAAATTTAAAAAAATTTTGAAGCCCAAATACTTCATGAAAATTTTAAACTTTTTTGAAGCCGAATTTCTTCATGAAAATTTTCAATTGTCCCACCCCCCCTCACGAAAAAGTTGAAAAAAGACGAAACACCCCTCTCTTACGAAAAGGTTGAAAAAATGACGAAACACCCCCCCCTTGCGAAAAAATTTTTGAAGCCGAATTTCTTCATGAAAATTTTAAACTTTTTTGAAGCCCAAATACTTCATGAAAATGTTAAACTTTTTTGAAGCCGAATTTCTTCATGAAAATTTTAAACTTTTTTGAAGCCGAATTTCTTCATAAAAATTTAAAAAAATTTTGAAGCCCAAATACTTCATTAAAATTTTCAACTTTTTTGAAGCCGAATTTCTTCATGAATATTTTCAACTTTTTTGAAGCCCAAATACTTGATGAAAATTTTCAACTTTTTTGAAGCCGAATTTCTTCATGAATATTTTCAACTTTTATGAAGCCCAAATACTTCATGAAAATTTTCAACCTTTTTGATGCCGAATTTCTTCATGAAAATTTTCATCTTTTTTGAAGCCGAATTTCTTCATGAATATTTTCAATTGACCCACCCCCCCTCACGAAAAAGTTGAAAAAAGACGAAACACACCCCTCTTACGAAAAAGTTGAAAAAAGAGGAAACACCCCCCCCTTGCGAAAAAAATTTTGAAGCCGAATTTCTTCATGAAAATTTTAAACTTTTTTGAAGCCCAAATACTTCATGAAAATGTTAAACTTTTTCGAAGCGGAATTTCTTCATGAAAATTTTAAACTTTTTTGAAGGCGAATTTCTTCATAAAAATTTAAAAAAATTTTGAAGCCCAAATACTTCATTAAAATTTTCAACTTTTTTGAAGCCGAATTTCTTCATGAATATTTTCAACTTTTATGAAGCCCAAATACTTCATGAAAATTTTCAACCTTTTTGATGCCGAATTTCTTCATGAAAATTTTCATCTTTTTTGAAGCCGAATTTCTTCATGAATATTTTCAATTGACCCACCCCCCCTCACGAAAAAGTTGAAAAAAGACGAAACACACCCCTCTTACGAAAAAGTTGAAAAAAGAGGAAACACCCCCCCCTTACGAAAAAGTTGAAAAAAGACGAAACACCCCCCCTTACGAAAAAGTTGAAAAAAGACGAAACACCCCCCACCTTGCGAAAACTTTTTTGAAGCCGAATTTCGTCATGAAAATTTTCAACTTTTTTCAAGCCCAAATACTTCATGAAAATGTTCAACTTTTTTGAAGCCGAATTTCTTCATGAAAATTTTAAACTTTTTTGAAGCCGAATTTCTTCATGAAAATTTTAAACTTTTTTGAAGCCCAAATACTTGATGAAAATTTTAAACTTTTTTGAAGCCGAATTTCTTCATGAATATTTTCAATTGACCCACCCCCCTCACGAAAAAGTTGAAAAAAGACGAAACACCCCCCCATGCGAAAACATTTTTGAAGCCGAATTTCTTCATGAAAATTTTCAACCTTTTTGAAGCCGAATTTATTCATGAAAATTTTAAACTTTTTTGAAGCCCAAATACTTCATGAAAATTATCAACTTTTTTGAAGCCGAATTTCTTCATGAATATTTTCAATTGACCCACCCCCCCTCACGAAAAAGTTGAAAAAAGACGAAACACCCCCCTCTTACGAAAAAGTTGAAAAAAGACGAAACACCCCCCACCTTGCGAAAACTTTTTTGAAGCCGAATTTCGTCATGAAAATTTTCAACTTTTTTCAAGCCCAAATACTTCATGAAAATGTTCAACTTTTTTGAAGCCCAAATACTTCATGAAAATTTTCAACTTTTTTGAAGCTGAATTTCTTCATGAAAATTTTCAACTTTTTTGAAGCCGAATTTCTTCATGAAAATTTTAAACTTTTTTGAAGCCCAAATACTTCATGAAAATTTTAAACTTTTGAAGCCGAATTTCTTCATGAATATTTTCAATTGACCCACCCCCCTTACGAAAAAGTTGAAAAAAGACGAAACACCCCCCTTACGAAAAAGTTGAAAAAAGACGAAACACCCCCCCCTTGCGAAAAAATTTTTGAAGCCGAATTTCTTCATGAAAATTTTAAACTTTTTTGAAGCCCAAATACTTCATGAAAATTTTCAACTTTTTTGAAGCCGAATTTCTTCATGAAAATTTTAAACTTTTTTGAAGCCGAATTTCTTCATAAAAATTTAAAAAAATTTTGAAGCCCAAATACTTCATGAAAATTTTAAACTTTTTTGAAGCCGAATTTCTTCATAAAAATTTAAAAAAAATTTGAAGCCCAAATACTTCATGAAAATTTTAAACTTTTTTGAAGCCCAAATACTTCATGAAAAGTTTCAACTTTTGAAGCCGAATTTCTTCATGAATATTTTCAATTGACCCACCCCCCCTCACGAAAAAGTTGAAAAAAGACGAAACACCCCCCACCTTGCGAAAACTTTTTTGAAGCCGAATTTCGTCATGAAAATTTTCAACTTTTTTCAAGCCCAAATACTTCATGAAAATGTTCAACTTTTTTGAAGCCCAAATACTTCATAAAAATTTAAAAAAATTTTGAAGCCCAAATACTTCATGAAAATTTTAAACTTTTTTGAAGCCGAATTTCTTCATAAAAATTTAAAAAAATTTTGAAGCCCAAATACTTCATGAAAATTTTAAACTTTATTGAAGCCCAAATACTTCATGAAAATTTTCAAACTTTTTGAAGCCGAATTTCTTCATAAAAATTTTAAACTTTTTTGAAGCCCAAATACTTCATGAAAATTTTCAACTTTTTTTAAGCCGAATTTCTTCATGAAAATTTTCAACTTTTTTGAAGCTGAATTTCTTCATAAAAATTTAAAAAAATTTTGAAGCCCAAATACTTCATGAAAATTTTCAACTTTTTTGAAGCCGAATTTCTTCATGAATATTTTCAACTTTTTTGAAGCCCAAATACTTGATCAACATTTTCAACTTTTTTGAAGCCGAATTTCTTCATGAAAATTTTCAATTGTCCCACCCCCCCTCACGAAAAAGTTGAAAAAAGACGAAACACCCCTCTCTTACGAAAAGGTTGAAAAAATGACGAAACACCCCCCCCTTGCGAAAAAATTTTTGAAGCCGAATTTCTTCATGAAAATTTTAAACTTTTTTGAAGCCCAAATACTTCATGAAAATGTTAAACTTTTTTGAAGCCGAATTTCTTCATGAAAATTTTAAACTTTTTTGAAGCCGAATTTCTTCATAAAAATTTAAAAAAATTTTGAAGCCCAAATACTTCATTAAAATTTTCAACTTTTTTGAAGCCGAATTTCTTCATGAATATTTTCAACTTTTTTGAAGCCCAAATACTTGATGAAAATTTTCAACTTTTTTGAAGCCGAATTTCTTCATGAATATTTTCAACTTTTATGAAGCCCAAATACTTCATGAAAATTTTCAACCTTTTTGATGCCGAATTTCTTCATGAAAATTTTCATCTTTTTTGAAGCCGAATTTCTTCATGAATATTTTCAATTGACCCACCCCCCCTCACGAAAAAGTTGAAAAAAGACGAAACACACCCCTCTTACGAAAAAGTTGAAAAAAGAGGAAACACCCCCCCCTTGCGAAAAAATTTTTGAAGCCGAATTTCTTCATGAAAATTTTAAACTTTTTTGAAGCCCAAATACTTCATGAAAATGTTAAACTTTTTTGAAGCCGAATTTCTTCATGAAAATTTTAAACTTTTTTGAAGGCGAATTTCTTCATAAAAATTTAAAAAAATTTTGAAGCCCAAATACTTCATTAAAATTTTCAACTTTTTTGAAGCCGAATTTCTTCATGAATATTTTCAACTTTTATGAAGCCCAAATACTTCATGAAAATTTTCAACCTTTTTGATGCCGAATTTCTTCATGAAAATTTTCATCTTTTTTGAAGCCGAATTTCTTCATGAATATTTTCAATTGACCCACCCCCCCTCACGAAAAAGTTGAAAAAAGACGAAACACACCCCTCTTACGAAAAAGTTGAAAAAAGAGGAAACACCCCCCCCTTACGAAAAAGTTGAAAAAAGACGAAACACCCCCCCTTACGAAAAAGTTGAAAAAAGACGAAACACCCCCCACCTTGCGAAAACTTTTTTGAAGCCGAATTTCGTCATGAAAATTTTCAACTTTTTTCAAGCCCAAATACTTCATGAAAATGTTCAACTTTTTTGAAGCCGAATTTCTTCATGAAAATTTTAAACTTTTTTGAAGCCGAATTTCTTCATGAAAATTTTAAACTTTTTTGAAGCCCAAATACTTGATGAAAATTTTAAACTTTTTTGAAGCCGAATTTCTTCATGAATATTTTCAATTGACCCACCCCCCTCACGAAAAAGTTGAAAAAAGACGAAACACCCCCCCATGCGAAAACATTTTTGAAGCCGAATTTCTTCATGAAAATTTTCAACCTTTTTGAAGCCGAATTTATTCATGAAAATTTTAAACTTTTTTGAAGCCCAAATACTTCATGAAAATTATCAACTTTTTTGAAGCCGAATTTCTTCATGAATATTTTCAATTGACCCACCCCCCCTCACGAAAAAGTTGAAAAAAGACGAAACACCCCCCTCTTACGAAAAAGTTGAAAAAAGACGAAACACCCCCCACCTTGCGAAAACTTTTTTGAAGCCGAATTTCGTCATGAAAATTTTCAACTTTTTTCAAGCCCAAATACTTCATGAAAATGTTCAACTTTTTTGAAGCCCAAATACTTCATGAAAATTTTCAACTTTTTTGAAGCTGAATTTCTTCATGAAAATTTTCAACTTTTTTGAAGCCGAATTTCTTCATGAAAATTTTAAACTTTTTTGAAGCCCAAATACTTCATGAAAATTTTAAACTTTTGAAGCCGAATTTCTTCATGAATATTTTCAATTGACCCACCCCCCTTACGAAAAAGTTGAAAAAAGACGAAACACCCCCCTTACGAAAAAGTTGAAAAAAGACGAAACACCCCCCCCTTGCGAAAAAATTTTTGAAGCCGAATTTCTTCATGAAAATTTTAAACTTTTTTGAAGCCCAAATACTTCATGAAAATTTTCAACTTTTTTGAAGCCGAATTTCTTCATGAAAATTTTAAACTTTTTTGAAGCCGAATTTCTTCATAAAAATTTAAAAAAATTTTGAAGCCCAAATACTTCATGAAAATTTTAAACTTTTTTGAAGCCGAATTTCTTCATAAAAATTTAAAAAAAATTTGAAGCCCAAATACTTCATGAAAATTTTAAACTTTTTTGAAGCCCAAATACTTCATGAAAATTTTCAACTTTTGAAGCCGAATTTCTTCATGAATATTTTCAATTGACCCACCCCCCCTCACGAAAAAGTTGAAAAAAGACGAAACACCCCCCACCTTGCGAAAACTTTTTTGAAGCCGAATTTCGTCATGAAAATTTTCAACTTTTTTCAAGCCCAAATACTTCATGAAAATGTTCAACTTTTTTGAAGCCCAAATACTTCATAAAAATTTAAAAAAATTTTGAAGCCCAAATACTTCATGAAAATTTTAAACTTTTTTGAAGCCGAATTTCTTCATAAAAATTTAAAAAAATTTTGAAGCCCAAATACTTCATGAAAATTTTAAACTTTATTGAAGCCCAAATACTTCATGAAAATTTTCAAACTTTTTGAAGCCGAATTTCTTCATAAAAATTTTAAACTTTTTTGAAGCCCAAATACTTCATGAAAATTTTCAACTTTTTTTAAGCCGAATTTCTTCATGAAAATTTTCAACTTTTTTGAAGCTGAATTTCTTCATAAAAATTTAAAAAAATTTTGAAGCCCAAATACTTCATGAAAATTTTCAACTTTTTTGAAGCCGAATTTCTTCATGAATATTTTCAACTTTTTTGAAGCCCAAATACTTGATCAACATTTTCAACTTTTTTGAAGCCGAATTTCTTCATGAAAATTTTCAATTGTCCCACCCCCCCTCACGAAAAAGTTGAAAAAAGACGAAACACCCCTCTCTTACGAAAAGGTTGAAAAATGACGAAACACCCCCCCCTTGCAAAAACTTTTTTGAAGCCGAATTTCTTCATGAAAATTTTCAACTTTTTTTAATCCCAAATACTTCATGAAAATTTTCAACTTTATTGAAGCCCAAATACTTCATGAAAATTTTCAAACTTTTTGAAGCCGAATTTCTTCATGAAAATTTTAAACTTTTTTGAAGCCCAAATACTTCATGAAAATTTTCAACTTTTTTGAAGCCGAATTTCTTCATGAATATTTTCAATTGACCCACCCCCCTCACGAAAAATTAGAAAAAAGACGAAACACCCCCCCGTTGCGAAAACTTTTTTGAAGCCGAATTTCTTCATGAAAATTTTCAACTTTTTTCAAGCCCAAATACTTCATGAAAATGTTCAACTTTTTTGAAGCCCAAATACTTCATGAAAATTTTCAACTTTTTTGGAGCTGAATTTCTTCATGAAAATTTTAAACTTTTTTGAAGCCGAATTTCTTCATGAAAATTTTAAACTTTTTTGAAGCCCAAATACTTCATGAAAATTTTCAACTTTTGAAGCCGAATTTCTTCATGAATATTTTCAACTTTTTTGAAGCCCAAATACTTAACGAAAATTTTAAACTTTTTTGAAGCCCAATTTCTTCATGAAAATTTTAAACTTTTTTGAAGCCCAAATACTTCACGAAAATTTTAAACTTTTTTGAAGCCGAATTTCTTCATGTAAATTTTAAACTTTTTTGAAGCCCAAATACTTTTTGAAAATTTTCAACTTTTTTGAAGCCGAATTTCTTCATGAATATTTTCAATTGACCCACCCCCCCTCACGAAAAAGTTGAAAAAAGACAAAACACCCCCCTCTTACGAAAAAGTTGAAAAAAGACGAAACACCCCCCCATTACGAAAAAGTTGAAAAAAGACGAAACACCCCCCCCTTGCGAAAACTTTTTTGAAGCCGAATTTCTTCATGAAAATTTTCAACTTTTTTGAATCCCAAATACTTCATGAAAATTTTCATCTTTTTTGAAGCCAAATTTCTTCATGAATATTTTCAATTGACCCACCCCCGCTTACGAAAAAGTTAAAAAAAGACGAAACACCCCCCCCTTACGAAAAAGTTGAAAAAAGACGAAACACCCCCCCCTTGCGAAAACTTTTTTGAAGCCGAATTTCTTCATGAATATTTTCAATTGACCCACCCCCTCACGAAAAAGTTGAAAAAAGACGAAACACACCCCTCTTACGAAAAAGTTGAAAAAAGACGAAACACCCTTCCCTTACGAATAAGTTGAAAAAAGACGAAACATACCCCTCTTACGAAAAAGTTGAAAAAAGACGAAACACCCCCCTCTTACGAAAAAGTTGAAAAAAGACGAAACACCCCCCCCTTGCGAAAACTTTTTTGAAGCCGAATTTCTTCATGAAAATTTTCAACTTTTTTGAATCCCAAATACTTCATGAAAATTTTCAACTTTTTTGAAGCCGAATTTCTTCATGAATATCTTCAATTGACCCACCCCCCTCACGAAAAAGTTGAAAAAAGACGAAACACCCCCCCCCTTGCGAAAACATTTTTGAAGCCGAATTTCTTCATGAAAATTTTCAACTTTTTTGAAGCCCAAATACTTCATGAAAGTTTTCAACGTTTTTGATGCTGAATTTCTTCCTGAAAATTTTAAACTTTTTTGAAGCCCAAATACATCAGGAAAATTTTTTAACTTTTTTGAAGCCGAATTTCTTCCTGAAAATTTTTAACTTTTTTGAATCCGAATTTCTTCATGAAAATTTTCAACTTTTTTGAAGCCCAAATACTTCATGAAAATTTTCAACTTTTTTGAAGCCGAATTTCTTCATGAATATTTTCAATTGACCCACCCCCCTCACGAAAAATTTGAAAAAAGACGAAACACCCCCCCGTTGCGAAAAAATTTTTGAAGCCGAATTTCTTCATGAAAATTTTCAACTTTATTCAAGCCCAAATACTTCATGAAAATGTTCAACTTTTTTGAAGCCCAAATACTTCATGAAAATTTTCAACTTTTTTGAAGCTGATTTTCTTCATGAAAATTTTAAACTTTTTTGAAGCCGAATTTCTTCATGAAAATTTTAAACTTTTTTGAAGCCCAAATACTTCATGAAAATTTTCAACTTTTTTGAAGCCGAATTTCTTCATGAATATTTTCAATTGACCCACCCCCTCACGAAAAATTTGAAAAAAGACGAAACACCCCCACGTTGCGAAAACTTTTTTGAAGCCGAATTTCTTCATGAAAATTTTCAACTTTTTTCAAGCCCAAATACTTCATGAAAATGTTCAACTTTTTTGAAGCCCAAATACTTCATGAAAATGTTCAACTTTTTTCAAGCCCAAATACTTCATGAAAATGTTCAACTTTTTTCAAGCCCAAATACTTCATGAAAATTTTCAACTTTTTTGAAGCTGAATTTCTTCATGAAAATTTTAAACTTTTTTGAAGCCGAATTTCTTCATGAACATTTTAAACTTTTTTGAAGCCCAAATACTTCATGAAAATTTTCAACTTTTGAAGCCGAATTTCTTCATGAATATTTTCAACTTTTTTGAAGCCCAAATACTTAACGAAAATTTTAAACTTTTTTGAAGCCCAATTTCTTCATGAAAATTTTAAACTTTTTTGAAGCCCAAATACTTCACGAAAATTTTAAACTTTTTTGAAGCCGAATTTCTTCATGTAAATTTTAAACTTTTTTGAAGCCCAAATACTTTTTGAAAATTTTCAACTTTTTTGAAGCCGAATTTCTTCATGAATATTTTCAATTGACCCACCCCCCCTCATGAAAAAGTTGAAAAAAGACAAAACACCCCCCTCTTACGAAAAAGTTGAAAAAAGACGAAACACCCCCCCATTACGAAAAAGTTGAAAAAAGACGAAACACCCCCCCCTTGCGAAAACGTTTTTGAAGCCGAATTTCTTCATGAAAATTTTCAACTTTTTTGAATCCCAAATACTTCATGAAAATTTTCATCTTTTTTGAAGCCAAATTTCTTCAAGAATATTTTCAATTGACCCACCCCCGCTTACGAAAAAGTTAAAAAAAGACGAAACACCCCCCCTTACGAAAAAGTTGAAAAAAGACGAAACACCCCCCCCTTGCGAAAACTTTTTTGAAGCCGAATTTCTTCATGAATATTTTCAATTGACCCACCCCCTCACGAAAAAGTTGAAAAAAGACGAAACACACCCCTCTTACGAAAAAGTTGAAAAAAGACGAAACACCCTTCCCTTACGAAAAAGTTGAAAAAAGACGAAACATACCCCTCTTACGAAAAAGTTGAAAAAAGACGAAACACCCCCCCCTTACGAAAAAGTTGAAAAAAGACGAAACACCCCCCCCTTGCGAAAACTTTTTTGAAGCCGAATTTCTTCATGAAAATTTTCAACTTTTTTGAATCCCAAATACTTCATGAAAATTTTCAACTTTTTTGAAGCCGAATTTCTTCATGTAAATTTTAAACTTTTTTGAAGCCCAAATACTTTTTGAAAATTTTCAACTTTTTTGAAGCCGAATTTCTTCATGAATATTTTCAATTGACCCACCCCCCCTCACGAAAAAGTTGAAAAAAGACAAAACACCCCCCTCTTACGAAAAAGTTGAAAAAAGACGAAACACCCCCCCATTACGAAAAAGTTGAAAAAAGACGAAACACCCCCCCCTTGCGAAAACGTTTTTGAAGCCGAATTTCTTCATGAAAATTTTCAACTTTTTTGAATCCCAAATACTTCATGAAAATTTTCATCTTTTTTGAAGCCAAATTTCTTCAAGAATATTTTCAATTGACCCACCCCCGCTTACGAAAAAGTTAAAAAAAGACGAAACACCCCCCCTTACGAAAAAGTTGAAAAAAGACGAAACACCCCCCCCTTGCGAAAACTTTTTTGAAGCCGAATTTCTTCATGAATATTTTCAATTGACCCACCCCCTCACGAAAAAGTTGAAAAAAGACGAAACACACCCCTCTTACGAAAAAGTTGAAAAAAGACGAAACACCCTTCCCTTACGAAAAAGTTGAAAAAAGACGAAACATACCCCTCTTACGAAAAAGTTGAAAAAAGACGAAACACCCCCCCCTTACGAAAAAGTTGAAAAAAGACGAAACACCCCCCCCTTGCGAAAACTTTTTTGAAGCGGAATTTCTTCATGAAAATTTTCAACTTTTTTGAAGCCCAAATACTTCATGAAAATTTTCAACTTTTTTGATGCTGAATTTCTTCCTGAAAATTTTAAACTTTTTTGAAGCCCAAATACATCAAGAAAATTTTTAACTTTTTTGAAGCCGAATTTCTTCCTGAAAATTTTTAACTTTTTTGAATCCGAATTTCTTCATGAAAATTTTCAACTTTTTTGAAGCCCAAATACTTCATGAAAATTTTCAACTTTTTTGAAGCCGAATTTCTTCATGAATATTTTCAATTGACCCACCCCCCTCACGAAAAATTTGAAAAAAGACGAAACACCCCCCGTTGCGAAAACTTTTTTGAAGCCGAATTTCTTCATGAAAATTTTCAACTTTATTCAAGCCCAAATACTTCATGAAAATGTTCAACAATTTTGAAGCCCAAATACTTCATGAAAATTTTCAACTTTTTTGAAGCCGAATTTCTTCATGAAAATTTTAAACTTTTTTGAAGCCGAATTTCTTCATGAAAATTTTAAACTTTTTTGAAGCCCAAATACTTCATGAAAATTTTCAACTTTTGAAGCCCAATTTCTTCATGAATATTTTCAATTGACCCACCCCCCTCACGAAAAAGTTGAAAAAAGACGAAACACCCCCCTTACGAAAAAGTTGAAAAAAGACGAAACACCCCCCCTTACTAAAAAGTTGAAAAAAGACGAAACACCCCCCCTTGCGAAAAAATTTTGAAGCCGAATTTCTTCATGAAAATTTTTAACTTTTTTGAATCCGAATTTCTTCATGAAAATTTTCAACTTTTTTGAAGCCCAAATACTTCATGAAAATTTTAATCTTTTTTGAAGCCGAATTTCTTCATGAAAATTTTTAACTTTTTTGAATCCGAATTTCTTCTTGAAAATTTTCAACTTTTTTGAAGCCCGAATACATCATGAAAATTTTTAACTTTTTTGAAGCCGAATTTCTTCATGAAAATTTTTAACTTTTTTGAAGCCGAATTTCTTCATGAAAATTTTTAACTTTTTTGAATCCGAATTTCTTCATGAAAATTTTCAACTTTTTTGAAGCCCAAATACTTCATGAAAATTTTCAACTTTTTTGAAGCCGAATTTCTTCATGAATATTTTCAATTGACCCACCCCCCTCACGAAAAATTTGAAAAAAGACGAAACACCCCCCGTTGCGAAAACTTTTTTGAAGCCGAATTTCTTCATGAAAATTTTCAACTTTATTCAAGCCCAAATACTTCATGAAAATGTTCAACAATTTTGAAGCCCAAATACTTCATGAAAATTTTCAACTTTTTTGAAGCCGAATTTCTTCATGAAAATTTTAAACTTTTTTGAAGCCGAATTTCTTCATGAAAATTTTAAACTTTTTTGAAGCCCAAATACTTCATGAAAATTTTCAACTTTTGAAGCCCAATTTCTTCATGAATATTTTCAATTGACCCACCCCCCTCACGAAAAAGTTGAAAAAAGACGAAACACCCCCCTTACGAAAAAGTTGAAAAAAGACGAAACACCCCCCCTTACTAAAAAGTTGAAAAAAGACGAAACACCCCCCCTTGCGAAAAAATTTTGAAGCCGAATTTCTTCATGAAAATTTTTAACTTTTTTGAATCCGAATTTCTTCATGAAAATTTTCAACTTTTTTGAAGCCCAAATACTTCATGAAAATTTTAATCTTTTTTGAAGCCGAATTTCTTCATGAAAATTTTTAACTTTTTTGAATCCGAATTTCTTCATGAAAATTTTCAACTTTTTTGAAGCCCGAATACATCATGAAAATTTTTAACTTTTTTGAAGCCGAATTTCTTCATGAAAATTTTTAACTTTTTTGAATCCGAATTTCTTCATGAAAATTTTCAACTTTTTTGAAGCCCAAATACCTATTGAAAATTTTAATCTTTTTTGAAGCCGAATTTCTTCATGAAAATTTTCAACTTTTTTGAAGACCAAATACTTCATGAAAATTTTAATGTTTTTTGAAGCCGAATTTCTTCATGAAAATTTTCAACTTTTTTGAATCCCAAATACTTCATGAAAATTTTCAACTTTTTTTAAGCCGAATTTCTACATGAAAATTTTCAACTTTTTTGAAGCCCAAATACTTGATGAAAATTTTCAACTTCTTTGAAGCCGAATTTCTTCATGAATATTTTCAATTGACCCACCGCCCTCACGAAAAAGTTGAAAAAAGACGAAACACACCCCTCTTACGAAAAAGTTGAAAAAAGACGAAACACCCCCCCCTTGCGAAAACTTTTTTGAAGCCGAATTTCTTCATGAAAATTTTCAACTTTTTTGAATCCCAAATACTTCATGAAAATTTTCAGCTTTTTTGAAGCCGAATTTCTTCATGAAAATTTTAAACTTTTTTGAAGCCAAATTTCTTCATGAATATTTTCAACTTTTATGAAGCCCAAATACTTCATGAAAATTTTCATCTTTTTTGAAGCCGAATTTCTTCATGAATATTTTCAATTGACCCACCCCCCCTCACGAAAAAGTTGAAAAAAGACGAAACACCCCCCTCTTACGAAAAAGTTGAAAAAAGAGGAAACACCCCCCCCTTACGAAAAAGTTGAAAAAAGACGAAACACCCCCCCTTACGAAAAAGTTGAAAAAAGACGACACACCCCCCACCTTGCGAAAACTTTTTTGAAGCCGAATTTCTTCATGAAAATTTTCTACTTTTTTCAAGCCCAAATACTTCATGAAAATGTTCAACTTTTTTGAAGCCCAAATACTTCATGAAAATTTTCAACTTTTGAAGCCCAATTTCTTCATGAATATTTTCAATTGACCCACCCCCCTCACGAAAAAGTTGAAAAAAGACGAAACACCCCCCTCTTACGAAAACATTTTTGAAGCCGAATTTCTTCATGAAAATTTTCAACTTTTTTGAAGCCGAAATACTTTTTGAAAATTTTCAACTTTTTTGAAGCCGAATTTCTTCATGAATATTTTCAATTGACCCACCCCCCCTCACGAAAAAGTTGAAAAAAGACGAAACACCCCCCCTTACGAAAAAGTTGAAAAAAAGACGAAACACCCCCCCCTTGCGAAAAAATTTTTGAAGCCGAATTTCTTCATGAAAATTTTAATCTTTTTTGAAGCCGAAATACTTTTTGAAAATTTTCAACTTTTTTGAAGCCGAATTTCTTCATGAATATTTTCAATTGACCCACCCCCCCTCACGAAAAAGTTGAAAAAAGACGAAACACCACCCCCTTGCGAAAACTTTTTTGAAGCCGAATTTCTTCATGAAAATTTTCAACTTTTTTCAAGCCCAAATACTTCATGAAAATTTTCAACTTTTTTCAAGCCCAAATACTTCATGAAAATTTTCAACTTTTTTGAAGCCGAATTTCTTCATGAAAATTTTTAACTTTTTTGAATCCGAATTTCTTCATGAAAATTTTCAACTTTTTTGAAGCCCAAATACATCATGAAAATTTTTAACTTTTTTGAAGCCGAATTTCTTCATGAAAATTTTTAACTTTTTTGAATCCGAATTTCTTCATGAAAATTTTCAACTTTTTTGAAGCCCAAATACCTAATGAAAATTTTAATCTTTTTTGAAGCCGAATTTCTTCATGAAAATTTTCAACTTTTTTGAAGACCAAATACTTCATGAAAATTTTAATGTTTTTTGAAGCCGAATTTCTTCATGAAAATTTTCAACTTTTTTGAATCCCAAATACTTCATGAAAATTTTCAACTTTTTTTAAGCCGAATTTCTACATGAAAATTTTCAACTTTTTTGAAGCCCAAATACTTGATGAAAATTTTCAACTTCTTTGAAGCCGAATTTCTTCATGAATATTTTCAATTGACCCACCCCCCTCACGAAAAAGTTGAAAAAAGACGAAACACACCCCTCTTACGAAAAAGTTGAAAAAAGACGAAACACCCCCCCCTTGCGAAAACTTTTTTGAAGCCGAATTTCTTCATGAAAATTTTCAACTTTTTTGAATCCCAAATACTTCATGAAAATTTTCAGCTTTTTTGAAGCCGAATTTCTTCATGAAAATTTTAAACTTTTTTGAAGCCAAATTTCTTCATGAATATTTTCAACTTTTATGAAGCCCAAATACTTCATGAAAATTTTCATCTTTTTTGAAGCCGAATTTCTTCATGAATATTTTCAATTGACCCACCCCCCCTCACGAAAAAGTTGAAAAAAGACGAAACACCCCCCTCTTACGAAAAAGTTGAAAAAAGAGGAAACACCCCCCCCCTTACGAAAAAGTTGAAAAAAGACGAAACACCCCCCCTTACGAAAAAGTTGAAAAAAGACGACACACCCCCCACCTTGCGAAAACTTTTTTGAAGCCGAATTTCTTCATGAAAATTTTTTACTTTTTTCAAGCCCAAATACTTCATGAAAATGTTCAACTTTTTTGAAGCCCAAATACTTCATGAAAATTTTCAACTTTTTTGAAGCCGAATTTCTTCATGAATATTTTCAATTGACCCACCCCCCTCACGAAAAAGTTGAAAAAAGACGAAACACCCCCCCCTTGCGAAAACATTTTTGAAGCCGAATTTCTTCATGAAAATTTTCAACTTTTTTGAAGCCGAAATACTTTTTGAAAATTTTCAACTTTTTTGAAGCCGAATTTCTTCATGAATATTTTCAATTGACCCACCCCCCCTCACGAAAAAGTTGAAAAAAGACGAAACACCCCCCCTTACGAAAAAGTTGAAAAAAAGACGAAACACCCCCCCCTTGCGAAAAAATTTTTGAAGCCGAATTTCTTCATGAAAATTTTAATCTTTTTTGAAGCCGAAATACTTTTTGAAAATTTTCAACTTTTTTGAAGCCGAATTTCTTCATGAATATTTTCAATTGACCCACCCCCCCTCACGAAAAAGTTGAAAAAAGACGAAACACCACCCCCTTGCGAAAACTTTTTTGAAGCCGAATTTCTTCATGAAAATTTTCAACTTTTTTCAAGCCCAAATACTTCATGAAAATTTTCAACTTTTTTCAAGCCCAAATAATTCATGAAAATTTTCAACTTTTTTGAAGCCGAATTTCTTCATGAAAATTTTAAACTTTTTTGAAGCCGAATTTCTTCATGAAAATTTTCAACTTTTTTGAAGCCCAAATACTTCATGAAAATTTTCAACTTTTGAAGCCGAATTTCTTCATGAATATTTTCAACTTTTTTGAAGCCCAAATACTTAACGAAAATTTTAAACTTTTTTGAAGCCCAATTTCTTCATGAAAATTTTAAACTTTTTTGAAGCCCAAATACTTCACGAAAATTTTAAACTTTTTTGAAGCCGAATTTCTTCATGTAAATTTTAAACTTTTTTGAAGCCCAAATACTTTTTGAAAATTTTCAACTTTTTTGAAGCCGAATTTCTTCATGAATATTTTCAATTGACCCACCCCCCCTCACGAAAAAGTTGAAAAAAGACAAAACACCCCCCTCTTACGAAAAAGTTGAAAAAAGACGAAACACCCCCCCATTACGAAAAAGTTGAAAAAAGACGAAACACCCCCCCCTTGCGAAAACGTTTTTGAAGCCGAATTTCTTCATGAAAATTTTCAACTTTTTTGAATCCCAAATACTTCATGAAAATTTTCATCTTTTTTGAAGCCAAATTTCTTCAAGAATATTTTCAATTGACCCACCCCCGCTTACGAAAAAGTTAAAAAAAGACGAAACACCCCCCCTTACGAAAAAGTTGAAAAAAGACGAAACACCCCCCCCTTGCGAAAACTTTTTTGAAGCCGAATTTCTTCATGAATATTTTCAATTGACCCACCCCCTCACGAAAAAGTTGAAAAAAGACGAAACACACCCCTCTTACGAAAAAGTTGAAAAAAGACGAAACACCCTTCCCTTACGAAAAAGTTGAAAAAAGACGAAACATACCCCTCTCACGAAAAAGTTGAAAAAGGACGAAACACCCCCCCCTCACGAAAAAGTTGAAAAAAGACGAAACACCCCCCCCTTGCGAAAACTTTTTTGAAGCCGAATTTCTTCATGAAAATTTTCAACTTTTTTGAATCCCAAATACTTCATGAAAATTTTCAACTTTTTTGAAGCCGAATTTCTTCATGTAAATTTTAAACTTTTTTGAAGCCCAAATACTTTTTGAAAATTTTCAACTTTTTTGAAGCCGAATTTCTTCATGAATATTTTCAATTGACCCACCCCCCCTCACGGAAAAGTTGAAAAAAGACAAAACACCCCCCCATTACGAAAAAGTTGAAAAAAGACGAAACACCCCCCCCTTGCGAAAACGTTTTTGAAGCCGAATTTCTTCATGAAAATTTTCAACTTTTTTGAATCCCAAATACTTCATGAAAATTTTCATCTTTTTTGAAGCCAAATTTCTTCAAGAATATTTTCAATTGACCCACCCCCGCTTACGAAAAAGTTAAAAAAAGACGAAACACCCCCCCTTACGAAAAAGTTGAAAAAAGACGAAACACCCCCCCCTTGCGAAAACTTTTTTGAAGCCGAATTTCTTCATGAATATTTTCAATTGACCCACCCCCTCACGAAAAAGTTGAAAAAAGACGAAACACACCCCTCTTACGAAAAAGTTGAAAAAAGACGAAACACCCTTCCCTTACGAAAAAGTTGAAAAAAGACGAAACATACCCCTCTTACGAAAAAGTTGAAAAAAGACGAAACACCCCCCCTTGCGAAAACTTTTTTGAAGCCGAATTTCTTCATGAAAATTTTCAACTTTTTTGAAGCCCAAATACTTCATGAAAATTTTCAACTTTTTTGATGCTGAATTTCTTCCTGAAAATTTTAAACTTTTTTGAAGCCCAAATACATCAGGAAAATTTGTAACTTTTTTGAAGCCGAATTTCTTCCTGAAAATTTTTAACTTTTTTGAAGCCGAATTTCTTCATGAAAATTTTCAACTTTTTTGAAGCCCAAATACTTCATGAAAATTTTCAACTTTTTTTAAGCCGAATTTCTTCATGAATATTTTCAATTGACCCACCCCCCTCACGAAAAATTTGAAAAAAGACGAAACACCCCCCCGTTGCGAAAACTTTTTTGAAGCCGAATTTCTTCATGAAAATTTTCAACTTTATTCAAGCCCAAATACTTCATGAAAATGTTCAACTTTTTTGAAGCCCAAATACTTCATGAAAATTTTCAACTTTTTTGAAGCCGAATTTCTTCATGAAAATTTTAAACTTTTTTGAAGCCGAATTTCTTCATGAAAATTTTAAACTTTTTTGAAGCCCAAATACTTCATGAAAATTTTCAACTTTTGAAGCCCAATTTCTTCATGAATATTTTCAATTGACCCACCCCCCTCACGAAAAAGTTGAAAAAAGACGAAACACCCCCCTTACGAAAAAGTTGAAAAAAGACGAAACACCCCCCCTTACTAAAAAGTTGAAAAAAGACGAAACACCCCCCCTTGCGAAAAAAATTTTGAAGCCGAATTTCTTCATGAAAATTTTTAACTTTTTTGAATCCGAATTTCTTCATGAAAATTTTCAACTTTTTTGAAGCCCAAATACTTCATGAAAATTTTAATCTTTTTTGAAGCCGAATTTCTTCATGAAAATTTTTAACTTTTTTGAATCCGAATTTCTTCATGAAAATTTTCAACTTTTTTGAAGCCCAAATACTTCATGAAAATTTTAATCTTTTTTGAAGCCGAATTTCTTCATGAAAATTTTCAACTTTTTTGAAGCCCAAATACTTCATGAAAATTTTAATCTTTTTTGAAGCCGAAATTCTTCATGAAAATGTTCAACTTTTTTGAAGCCCAAATACTTCATGAAAATGTTCAACTTTTTTGAAGCTGAATTTCTTCATGAAAATTTTAAACTTTTTTGAAGCCGAATTTCTTCAAGAAAATTTTAAACTTTTTTGAAGCCCAAATACTTCATGAAAATTTTCAACTTTTGAAGCCCAATTTCTTCATGAATATTTTCAATTGACCCACCCCCCTCACGAAAAAGTTGAAAAAAGACGAAACACCCCCCTCTTACGAAAAAGTTGAAAAAAGACGAAACACCCCCCCCTTACTAAAAAGTTGAAAAAAGACGAAACACCCCCCCTTGCGAAAAAAATTTTGAAGCCGAATTTCTTGATGAAAATTTTAAACTTTTTTGAAGCCCAAATACATCATGAAAATTTTAATGTTTTTTGAAGCCGAATTTCTTCATGAAAATTTTCAACTTTTTTGAATCCCAAATACTTCATGAAAATTTTCAACTTCTTTGAAGCCGAATTTCTTCATGAATATTTTCAATTGACCCACCCCCCTCACGAAAAAGTTGAAAAAAGACGAAACACACCCCTCTTACGAAAAAGTTGAAAAAAGACGAAACACCCCCCCATTGCGAAAACTTTTTTGAAGCCGAATTTCTTCATGAAAATTTTCAACTTTTTTGAATCCCAAATACTTCATGAAAATTTTCAGCTTTTTTGAAGCCGAATTTCTTCATGAAAATTTTAAACTTTTTTGAAGCCAAATTTCTTCATGAATATTTTCAACTTTTATGAAGCCCAAATACTTCATGAAAATTTTCATCTTTTTTGAAGCCGAATTTCTTCATGAATATTTTCAATTGACCCACCCCCCCTCACGAAAAAGTTGAAAAAAGACGAAACACCCCCCTCTTACGAAAAAGTTGAAAAAAGAGGAAACACCCCCCCCTTACGAAAAAGTTGAAAAAAGACGAAACACCCCCCCTTACGAAAAAGTTGAAAAAAGACGACACACCCCCCACCTTGCGAAAACTTTTTTGAAGCCGAATTTCTTCATGAAAATTTTCAACTTTTTTCAAGCCCAAATACTTCATGAAAATGTTCAACTTTTTTGAAGCCCAAATACTTCATGAAAATTTTCAACTTTTTTGAAGCCGAATTTCTTCATGAATATTTTCAATTGACCCACCCCCCTCACGAAAAAGTTGAAAAAAGACGAAACACCCCCCCCTTGCGAAAACATTTTTGAAGCCGAATTTCTTCATGAAAATTTTCAACTTTTTTGAAGCCGAAATACTTTTTGAAAATTTTCAACTTTTTTGAAGCCGAATTTCTTCATGAATATTTTCAATTGACCCACCCCCCCTCACGAAAAAGTTGAAAAAAGACGAAACACCCCCCCTTACGAAAAAGTTGAAAAAAAGACGAAACACCCCCCCCTTGCGAAAAATTTTTTGAAGCCGAATTTCTTCATGAAAATTTTAATCTTTTTTGAAGCCGAAATACTTTTTGAAAATTTTCAACTTTTTTGAAGCCGAATTTCTTCATGAATATTTTCAATTGACCCACCCCCCCTCACGAAAAAGTTGAAAAAAGACGAAACACCACCCCCTTGCGAAAACTTTTTTGAAGCCGAATTTCTTCATGAAAATTTTCAACTTTTTTCAAGCCCAAATACTTCATGAAAATTTTCAACTTTTTTCAAGCCCAAATACTTCATGAAAATTTTCAACTTTTTTGAAGCCGAATTTCTTCATTAATATTTTCAATTTTTTTGAAGCCCAAATACTTGATGAAAATTTTCAACTTTTTTGAAGCTGAATTTCTTCATGAAAATTTTAAACTTTTTTGAATCCGAATTTCTTCATGAAAATTTTCAACTTTTTTGAATCCCAAATACTTCATGAAAATTTTCAACTTTTTTTAAGCCGAATTTCTACATGAAAATTTTCAACTTTTTTGAAGCCCAAATAATTGATGAAAATTTTCAACTTCTTTGAAGTCGAATTTCTTCATGAATATTTTCAATTGACCCACCCCCCTCACGAAAAAGTTGAAAAAAGACGAAACACACCCCTCTTACGAAAAAGTTGAAAAAAGACGAAACACCCCCCCCTTGCGAAAACTTTTTTGAAGCCGAATTTCTTCATGAAAATTTTCAACTTTTTTGAATCCCAAATACTTCATGAAAATTTTCAGCTTTTTTGAAGCCGAATTTCTTCATGAAAATTTTAAACTTTTTTGAAGCCAAATTTCTTCATGAATATTTTCAACTTTTATGAAGCCCAAATACTTCATGAAAATTTTCATCTTTTTTGAAGCCGAATTTCTTCATGAATATTTTCAATTGACCCACCCCCCCTCACGAAAAAGTTGAAAAAAGACGAAACACCCCCCTCTTACGAAAAAGTTGAAAAAAGAGGAAACACCCCCCCCTTACGAAAAAGTTGAAAAAAGACGAAACACCCCCCCTTACGAAAAAGTTTAAAAAAGACGACACACCCCCCACCTTGCGAAAACTTTTTTGAAGCCGAATTTCTTCATGAAAATTTTCAACTTTTTTCAAGCCCAAATATTTCATGAAAATGTTCAACTTTTTTGAAGCCCAAATACTTCATGAAAATTTTCAACTTTTTTGAAGCCGAATTTCTTCATGAATATTTTCAATTGACCCACCCCCCTCACGAAAAAGTTGAAAAAAGACGACACACCCCCCACCTTGCGAAAACTTTTTTGAAGCCGAATTTCTTCATGAAAATTTTCAACTTTTTTCAAGCCCAAATACTTCATGAAAATGTTCAACTTTTTTGAGGCCCAAATACTTCATGAAAATTTTCAACTTTTTTGAAGCCGAATTTCTTCATGAATATTTTCAATTGACCCACCCCCCTCACGAAAAAGTTGAAAAAAGACGAAACACCCCCCCCCTTGCGAAAAAATTTTTGAAGCCGAATTTCTTCATGAAAATTTTCACCTTTTTTGAAGCCGAAATACTTTTTGAAAATTTTCAACTTTTTTGAAGCCGAATTTCTTCATGAATATTTTCAATTGACCCACCCCCCCTCACGAAAAAGTTGAAAAAAGACGAAACACCACCCCCTTGCGAAAACTTTTTTGAAGCCCAAATACTTCATGAAAATTTTCAACTTTTTTGAAGCCCAAATACTTCATGAAAATTTTCAGCTTTTTTGAAGCCGAATTTCTTCATGAAAATTTTAAACTTTTTTGAAGCCAAATTTCTTCATGAATATTTTCAACTTTTATGAAGCCCAAATACTTCATGAAAATTTTCATCTTTTTTGAAGCCGAATTTCTTCATGAATATTTTCAATTGACCCACCCCCCCTCACGAAAAAGTTGAAAAAAGACGAAACACCCCCCTCTTACGAAAAAGTTGAAAAAAGAGGAAACACCCCCCCCTTACGAAAAAGTTGAAAAAAGACGAAACACCCCCCCTTACGAAAAAGTTGAAAAAAGACGACACACCCCCCACCTTGCGAAAACTTTTTTGAAGCCGAATTTCTTCATGAAAATTTTCAACTTTTTTCAAGCCCAAATACTTCATGAAAATGTTCAACTTTTTTGAAGCCCAAATACTTCATGAAAATTTTCAACTTTTTTGAAGCCGAATTTCTTCATGAATATTTTCAATTGACCCACCCCCCTCACGAAAAAGTTGAAAAAAGACGACACACCCCCCACCTTGCGAAAACTTTTTTGAAGCCGAATTTCTTCATGAAAATTTTCAACTTTTTTCAAGCCCAAATACTTCATGAAAATGTTCAACTTTTTTGAAGCCCAAATACTTCATGAAAATTTTCAACTTTTTTGAAGCCCAAATACTTCATGAAAATTTTCAGCTTTTTTGAAGCCGAATTTCTTCATGAAAATTTTAAACTTTTTTGAAGCCAAATTTCTTCATGAATATTTTCAACTTTTATGAAGCCCAAATACTTCATGAAAATTTTCATCTTTTTTGAAGCCGAATTTCTTCATGAATATTTTCAATTGACCCACCCCCCCTCACGAAAAAGTTGAAAAAAGACGAAACACCCCCCTCTTACGAAAAAGTTGAAAAAAGAGGAAACACCCCCCCCTTACGAAAAAGTTGAAAAAAGACGAAACACCCCCCCTTACGAAAAAGTTGAAAAAAGACGACACACCCCCCACCTTGCGAAAACTTTTTTGAAGCCGAATTTCTTCATGAAAATTTTCAACTTTTTTCAAGCCCAAATACTTCATGAAAATGTTCAACTTTTTTGAAGCCCAAATACTTCATGAAAATTTTCAACTTTTTTGAAGCCGAATTTCTTCATGAATATTTTCAATTGACCCACCCCCCTCACGAAAAAGTTGAAAAAAGACGACACACCCCCCACCTTGCGAAAACTTTTTTGAAGCCGAATTTCTTCATGAAAATTTTCAACTTTTTTCAAGCCCAAATACTTCATGAAAATGTTCAACTTTTTTGAAGCCCAAATACTTCATGAAAATTTTCAACTTTTTTGAAGCCGAATTTCTTCATGAATATTTTCAATTGACCCACCCCCCTCACGAAAAAGTTGAAAAAAGACGAAACACCCCCCCCTTGCGAAAACATTTTTGAAGCCGAATTTCTTCATGAAAATTTTCACCTTTTTTGAAGCCGAAATACTTTTTGAAAATTTTCAACTTTTTTGAAGCCGAATTTCTTCATGAATATTTTCAATTGACCCACCCCCCCTCACGAAAAAGTTGAAAAAAGACGAAACACCCCCCCTTACGAAAAAGTTGAAAAAAAGACGAAACACCCCCCCCTTGCGAAAAAAATTTTGAAGCCGAATTTCTTCATGAAAATTTTAATCTTTTTTGAAGCCGAAATACTTTTTGAAAATTTTCAACTTTTTTGAAGCCGAATTTCTTCATGAATATTTTCAATTGACCCACCCCCCCTCACGAAAAAGTTGAAAAAAGACGAAACACCACCCCCTTGCGAAAACTTTTTTGAAGCCCAAATACTTCATGAAAATTTTCAACTTTTTTGAAGCCCAAATACTTCATGAAAATTTTCAACTTTTTTGAAGCCGAATTTCTTCATGAATATTTTCAATTGACCCACCCCCTCACGATAAAGTTGAAAAAAGACGAAACACACCCCTCTTACGAAAAAGTTGAAAAAAGACGAAACACCCCCCCATTGCGAAAACTTTTTTGAAGCCGAATTTCTTCAAGAAAATTTTCAACTTTTTTGAATCCCAAATACTTCATGAAAATTTTCAACTTTTTTGAAGCCAAATTTCTTCATGAAAATTTTAAACTTTTTTGAAGCCGAAATAATTTTTGAAAATTTTCAACTTTTTTGAAGCCGAATTTCTTCATGAAAATGTTAAACTTTTTTGAAGCCGAATTTCTTCATGAAAATTTAAAATTTTTTTGAAGCCCAAATACTTCATGAAAATTTTCAACTTTTTTTAAGCCGAATTTCTTCATGAATATTTTCAACTTTTTTGAAGCCCAAATACTTCACGAAAATTTTCAACTTTTTTGAAGCCGAATTTCTTCATGAAAATTTTAAACTTTTTTGAAGCCCAAATACTTCATGAAAATCTTCAACTTTTTTGAAGCCAAATCTCTTCATGAATATTTTCAATTGACCCACCCCCTCACGATAAAGTTGAAAAAAGACGAAACACACCCCTCTTACGAAAAAGTTGAAAAAAGACGAAACACCCCCCCATTGCGAAAACTTTTTTGAAGCCGAATTTCTTCATGAAAATTTTCAACTTTTTTGAATCCCAAATACTTCATGAAAATTTTCAACTTTTTTGAAGCCAAATTTCTTCATGAAAATTTTAAACTTTTTTGAAGCCGAAATACTTTTTGAAAATTTTCAACTTTTTTGAAGCCGAATTTCTTCATGAATATTTTCAATTGACCCACCCCCCCTCACGAAAAAGTTGAAAAAAAAAAAAACACCCCCCCTTACGAAAAAGTTGAAAAAAGACGAAACACCCCCCTCTTACGAAAAAGTTGAAAAAAGACGAAACACCCCCCCCTCACGAAAAAGATGAAACACCCCCCCCTTACGAAAAAGTTGAAAAAAGACGAAACACCCCCCCTTGCGAAAAAGTTGAAAAAAGACGAAACACCCCCCACCTTGCGAAAACTTTTTTGAAGCCGAATTTTTTCATGAAAATTTTCAACTTTTTTCAAGCCCAAATACTTCATGAAAATTTTAAACTTTTTTGAAGCCCAAATACTTCATGAAAATTTTCAACTTTTTTGAAGCTGAATTTCTTCATGAAAATTTTAATCTTTTTTGAAGCCGAATTTCTTCATGAAAATTTTCAACTTTTTTCAAGCCCAAATATTTCATGAAAATGTTCAACTTTTTTAAAGCCCAAATACTTCATGAAAATTTTCAACTTTTTTGAAGCTGAATTTCTTCATGAAAATTTTAAACTTTTTTGAAGCCGAATTTCTTCATGAAAATTTTAAACTTTTTTGAAGCCCAAATACTTCATGAAAATGTTCAACTTTTTTGAAGCCAAATTTCTTCATGAATATTTTCAATTGACCCATCCCCGCTTACGAAAAAATTGAAAAAAGACGAAACACCCCCCCCCTTGCGAAAACTTTTTTGAAGCCGAATTTCTTCATGAATATTTTCAATTCACCCACCCCCTCACGAAAAAGTTGAAAAAAGACGAAACACACCCCTCTTCCGAAAAAGTCGAAAAAAGACGAAACACCCCCCCTTACGAAAAAGTTGAAAAAAGACGAAACACCCCCCCCTTGCGAAAACTTTTTTGAAGCCGAATTTCTTCATGAAAATTTTCAACTTTTTTGAGTCCCAAAGACTTCATGAAAATTTTCAACTTTTTTGAAGCCGAATTTCTTCATGAAAATTTTAAACTTTTTTGAAGCCGATTTTCTTCATGAAAATTTTAAACTTTTTTGAAGCCGAATTTCTTCATGAAAATTTAAAAAAAATTTCAAGCCCAAATACTTCATGAAAATTTTCAACTTTTTTGAAGCCGAATTTCTTCATGAAAATTTTCAACTTTTTTGAATCCCAAATACTTCATGAAAATTTTCAACTTTTTTGAAGCCAAATTTCTTCATGAAAATTTTAAACTTTTTTGAAGCCGAAATACTTTTTGAAAATTTTCAACTTTTTTGAAGCCGAATTTCTTCATGAATATTTTCAATTGACCCACCCCCCCTCACGAAAAAGTTGAAAAAAGACGAAACACCCCCCCTTACGAAAAAGTTGAAAAAAGACGAAACACCCCCCCCTCACGAAAAAGATGAAACACCCCCCCCTTACGAAAAAGTTGAAAAAAGACGAAACACCCCCCCTTGCGAAAAAGTTGAAAAAAGACGAAACACCCCCCACCTTGCGAAAACTTTTTTGAAGCCGAATTTCTTCATGAAAATTTTCAACTTTTTTCAAGCCCAAATACTTCATGAAAATTTTAAACTTTTTTGAAGCCCAAATACTTCATGAAAATTTTCAACTTTTTTGAAGCTGAATTTCTTCATGAAAATTTTAAACTTTTTTGAAGCCGAATTTCTTCATGAAAATTTTCAACTTTTTTCAAGCCCAAATATTTCATGAAAATGTTCAACTTTTTTGAAGCCCAAATACTTCATGAAAATGTTCAACTTTTTTGAAGCCAAATTTCTTCATGAATATTTTCAATTGACCCATCCCCGCTTACGAAAAAGTTGAAAAAAGACGAAACACCCCCCCCCTTGCGAAAACTTTTTTGAAGCCGAATTTCTTCATGAATATTTTCAATTCACCCACCCCCTCACGAAAAAGTTGAAAAAAGACGAAACACACCCCTCTTCCGAAAAAGTCGAAAAAAGACGAAACACCCCCCCTTACGAAAAAGTTGAAAAAAGACGAAACACCCCCCCCTTGCGAAAACTTTTTTGAAGCCGAATTTCTTCATGAAAATTTTCAACTTTTTTGAGTCCCAAAGACTTCATCAAAATTTTCAACTTTTTTGAAGCCGAATTTCTTCATGAAAATTTTAAACTTTTTTGAAGCCGATTTTCTTCATGAAAATTTTAAACTTTTTTGAAGCCGAATTTCTTCATGAAAATTTAAAAAAAATTTCAAGCCCAAATACTTCATGAAAATTTTCAACTTTTTTGAAGCCGAATTTCTTCATGAATATTTTCAACTTTTTTGAAGCCCAAATACTTCATGAAAATTTTCAAACTTTTTGAAGCCGAATTTCTTCATGAAAATTTTCAACTTTTTTCAAGCCCAAATACTTCATGAAAATGTTCAACTTTTTTGAAGCCCAAATACTTCATGAAAATTTTCAACTTTTTTGAAGCCCAAATACTTCATGAAAATTTTCAACTTTTTTGAAGCTGAATTTCTTCATGAAAATTTTAAACTTTTTTGAAGCCGAATTTCTTCATGAAAATTTAAAAAAAATTTCAAGCCCAAATCCTTCATGAAAATTTTAATCTTTTTTGAAGCCGAATTTCTTCATGAAAATTTTCAACTTTTTTCAAGCCCAAATATTTCATGAAAATGTTCAACTTTTTTGAAGCCCAAATACTTCATGAAAATTTTCAACTTTTTTGAAGCTGAATTTCTTCATGAAAATTTTAAACATTTTTGAAGCCGAATTTCTTCATGAAAATTTTAAACTTTTTTGAAGCCCAAATACTTGATGAAAATGTTCAACTTTTTTGAAGCCGAATTTCTTCATGAATATTTACAATTGACCCACCCCCCTCACGAAAAAGTTGAAAAAAGACGAAACACCCCCCCCTTGCGAAAACTTTTTTGAAGCCGAATTTCTTCATGAAAATTTTCAACTTTTTTCAAGCCCAAATACTTCATGAAATTGTTCAACTTTTTTGAAGCCCAAATACTTCATGAAAATTTTCAACTTTTTTGAAGCTGAATTTGTTCATGAAAATTTTAAACTTTTTTGAAGCCGAATTTCTTCATGAAAATTTTCAACTTTTTTGAAGCCGAATTTCTTCATGAATATTTTCAATTGACCCACCCCCCTCACGAAAAAGTTGAAAAAAGACGAAACACCCCCCTCTTACGAAAAAGTTGAAAAAAGACAAACACCCCCCCTCACGAAAAAGTTGAAAAAAGACGAAACACCCCCCCCTTGCGAAAAATTTTTTGAAGCCGAATTTCTTCATGAAAATTTTCAACTTTTTTGAAGCCGAATTTCTTCATGAAAATTTTAAACTTTTTTGAAGCCGAATTTCTTCATGAAAATTTAAAAAAAATTTGAAGCCCAAATACTTCATGAAAATTTTCAACTTTTTTGAAGCCGAATTTCTTCATGAAAATTTTCAACTTTTTTGAAGCCCAAATACTTCATGAAAATTTTCAACTTTTTTGATGCCGAATTTCTTCATGAAAATTTTCAACTTTTTTGAAGCCCAAATACTTCATGAAAATGTTCAACTTTTTTGAAGCCCAAATACGTCATGAAAATTTTCAACTTTTGAAGCCGAATTTCTTCATGAATATTTTCAATTGACCCACCCCCTCACGAAAAAGTTGAAAAAAGACGAAACACCCCCCTCTTACGAAAAAGTTGAAAAAAGACGAAACACTCCCCCCTTACGAAAAAGTTGAAAAAAGACGAAACACCCCCCCCTTTGCGAAAAATTTTTTGAAGCCGAATTTCTTCATGAAAATTTTCAACTTTTTTGAAGCCGAATTTCTTCATGAAAATTTTAAACTTTTTTGAAGCCGAATTTCTTCATGAAAATTTAAAAAAAATTTGAAGCCCAAATACTTCATGAAAATTTTCAACTTTTTTGAAGCCGAATTTCTTCTTGAAAATTTTCAACTTTTTTGAAGCCCAAATACTTCATGAAAATTTTCAACTTTTTTGATGCCGAATTTCTTCATGAAAATTTTAAACTTTTTTGAAGCCCAAATACTTGATGAAAAATTTCAACTTTTTTGAAGCCGAATTTCATCATGAAAATTTCAACTTTTTTGAAGCCGAATTTCTTCATGAAAATTTTCAACTTTTTTGAAGCCGAATTTCTTCATGAAAATTTTCAACTTTTTTGAAGCCCAAATACTTCATGAAAATTTTCAACTTTTTTGATGCCGAATTTCTTCATGAAAATTTTAAACTTTTTTGAAGCCCAAATACTTGATGAAAAATTTCAACTTTTTTGAAGCCGAATTTCATCATGAAAATTTAAACTTTTTTGAAGCCGAATTTCTTCATGAAAATTTTCAACTTTTTTGAAGCCCAAATACTTCATGAAAATGTTCAACTTTTTTGAAGCCCAAATACGTCATGAAAATTTTCAACTTTTGAAGCCGAATTTCTTCATGAATATTTTCAATTGACCCACCCCCTCACGAAAAAGTTGAAAAAAGACGAAACACCCCCCTCTTACGAAAAAGTTGAAAAAAGACGAAACACTCCCCCCTTACGAAAAAGTTGAAAAAAGACGAAACACCCCCCCCTTTGCGAAAAATTTTTTGAAGCCGAATTTCTTCATGAAAATTTTCAACTTTTTTGAAGCCGAATTTCTTCATGAAAATTTTAAACTTTTTTGAAGCCGAATTTCTTCATGAAAATTTAAAAAAAATTTGAAGCCCAAATACTTCATGAAAATTTTCAACTTTTTTGAAGCCGAATTTCTTCATGAAAATTTTCAACTTTTTTGAAGCCCAAATACTTCATGAAAATTTTCAACTTTTTTGATGCCGAATTTCTTCATGAAAATTTTAAACTTTTTTGAAGCCCAAATACTTGATGAAAAATTTCAACTTTTTTGAAGCCGAATTTCATCATGAAAATTTCAACTTTTTTAAAGCCGAATTTCTTCATGAAAATTTTCAACTTTTTTGAAGCCCAAATACTTCATGAAAATGTTCAACTTTTTTGAAGCCCAAATACGTCATGAAAATTTTCAACTTTTGAAGCCGAATTTCTTCATGAATATTTTCAATTGACCCACCCCCTCACGAAAAAGTTGAAAAAAGACGAAACACCCCCCTCTTACGAAAAAGTTGAAAAAAGACGAAACACTCCCCCCTTACGAAAAAGTTGAAAAAAGACGAAACACCCCCCCCTTTGCGAAATTTTTTTTGAAGCCGAATTTCTTCATGACAATTTTCAACTTTTTTGAATCCGAATTTCTTCATGAAAATTTTCAACTTTTTTGAAGCCCAAATACTTCATGAAAAGTTTAATCTTTTTTGAAGCCGAATTTCTTCATGAAAATTTTTAACTTTTTTGAATCCGAATTTCTTCATGAATATTTTCAATTGACCCACCCCCCCTCACGAAAAATTTTAAAAAAGATGAAACACCCCTCCCTTGCGAAAACTTTTTTGAAGCCGAATTTCTTCATGAAAATTTTCAACTTTTTTGAAGCCCAAATACTTCATGAAAATTTTCAACTTTTTTGAAGTCCAAATACTTCATGAAAAATTTCAACTTTTTTGAAGCCGAATTTCTTCATGAATATTTTCAACTTTTTTGAAGCAGAATTTCTTCATTATAATTTTCAAATTTTTTGAAGCCGAATTTCTTCATGAATATTTTCAGCTTTTTTGAAGCCCAAATACTTCATGAAAATATTCAACTTTTTTGAAGCCGCAATACTTCATGAAAATTTTCAACTTTTTTCAAGCCCAAATACTTCATGAAAATGTTCAACTTTTTTGAAGCCCAAATACTTCATGAAAATTTTCAACTTTTTTGAAGCTGAATTTCTTCATGAAAATTTTAAACTTTTTTGAAGCCGAATTTCTTCATTAATATTTTCAATTGAACCACCCCCCTCACGAAAAAGTTGAAAAAAGACGAAACACCCCCCCCTTAAGAAAAAGTTGAAAAAAGACGAAACACCCCCCCCTTGCGAAAACATTTTTGAAGCCGAATTTCTTCATGAAAATTTTCAACTTTTTTGAAGCCCAAATACTTCATGAAAAATTTAATCTTTTTTGAAGCCGAATTTCATCATGAAAATTTTTAACTTTTTTGAAGCCGAATTTCTTCATGAAAATTTTTAACTTTTTTGAATCCGAATTTCTTCATGAAAATTTTCAACTTTTTTGAAGCCCAAATGCTTCATGAAAATTTTCAACTTTTTTGAAGCCGAATTTCTTCATGAAAATTTTCAACTTTTTTCAAGCCCAAATACTTCATGAAAATTTTCAACTTTTTTTAAGCCGAATTTCTACATGAAAATTTTCAACTTTTTTGAAGTCCAAATACTTGATGAAAATTTTCAACTTTTTAGAAGCCGAATTTCTTCATGAATATTTTCAATTGACCCACCCCCCTCACGAAAAAGTTGAAAAAAGACGAAACACACCCCTCTTACGAAAAAGTTGAAAAAAGACGAAACACCCCCCCCTACGAAAAAGTTGAAAAAAGACGAAACACCCCCCCCTTGCGAAAACTTTTTTGAAGCCGAATTTCTTCATGAAAATTTTCAACTTTTTTGAAGCCCAAATCCTTCATGAAAATTTTCAACTTTTTTGAAGCCGAATTTCTTCATGAAAATTTTAAACTTTTTTGAAGCCGATTTTCTTCATGAAAATTTTAAACTTTTTTGAAGCCGAATTTCTTCATGAAAATTTAAAAAAAATTTCAAGCCCAAATACTTCATGAAAATTTTCAACTTTTTTGAAGCCGAATTTTTTCATGAATATTTTCAACTTTTTTGAAGCCCAAATACTTCATGAAAATTTTCAAACTTTTTGAAGCCGAATTTCTTCATGAAAATTTTCAACTTTTTTGAAGCCCAAATACTTCATGAAAATTTTAATCTTTTTTGAAGCCGAATTTCTTCATTAAAATTTTCAACTTTTTTCAAGCCCAAATACTTCATGAAAATGTTCAACTTTTTTGAAGCCCAAATACTTCATGAAAATTTTCAACTTTTTTGAAGCCCAAATACTTCATGAAAATTTTCAACTTTTTTGAAGCTGAATTTCTTCATGAAAATTTTAAACTTTTTTGAAGCCGAATTTCTTCATGAAAATTTAAAAAAATTTTCAAGCCCAAATACTTCATGAAAATTTTCAACTTTTTTGAAGACCAAATACTTCATGAAAATTTTAAAATTTTTGAAGCCGAATTTCTTCATGAAAATTTTAATCTTTTTTGAAGCCGAAACACTTTTTGAAAATTTTCAACTTTTTTGAAGCCGAATTTCTTCATGAATATTTTCAATTGACCCACCCCCCCTCACGAAAAAGTTGAAAAAAGACGAAACACCACCCCCTTGCGAAAACTTTTTTGAAGCCGAATTTCTTCATGAAAATTTTCAACTTTTTTCAAGCCCAAATACTTCATGAAAATTTTCAACTTTTTTCAAGCCCAAATACTTCATGAAAATTTTCAACTTTTTTGAAGCCGAATTTCTTCATTAATATTTTCAACTTTTTTGAAGCCCAAATACTTGATGAAAATTTTCAACTTTTTTGAAGCTGAATTTCTTCATGAAAATTTTAAACTTTTTTGAATCCGAATTTCTTCATGAAAATTTTCAACTTTTTTGAAGCCCAAATACCTAATGAAAATTTTAATCTTTTTTGAAGCCGAATTTCTTCATGAAAATTTTCAACTTTTTTGAAGACCAAATACTTCATGAAAATTTTAATGTTTTTTGAAGCCGAATTTCTTCATGAAAATTTTCAACTTTTTTGAATCCCAAATACTTCATGAAAATTTTCAACTTCTTTGAAGCCGAATTTCTTCATGAATATTTTCAATTGACCCACCCCCCTCACGAAAAAGTTGAAAAAAGACGAAACACACCCCTCTTACGAAAAAGTTGAAAAAAGACGAAACACCCCCCCATTGCGAAAACTTTTTTGAAGCCGAATTTCTTCATGAAAATTTTCAACTTTTTTGAATCCCAAATACTTCATGAAAATTTTCAGCTTTTTTGAAGCCGAATTTCTTCATGAAAATTTTAAACTTTTTTGAAGCCAAATTTCTTCATGAATATTTTCAACTTTTTTCAAGCCCAAATACTTCATGAAAATGTTCAACTTTTTTGAAGCCCAAATACTTCATGAAAATTTTCAACTTTTTTGAAGCCGAATTTCTTCATGAATATTTTCAATTGACCCACCCCCCTCACGAAAAAGTTGAAAAAAGACGAAACACCCCCCCCTTGCGAAAACATTTTTGAAGCCGAATTTCTTCATGAAAATTTTCAACTTTTTTGAAGCCGAAATACTTTTTGAAAATTTTCAACTTTTTTGAAGCCGAATTTCTTCATGAATATTTTCAATTGACCCACCCCCCCTCACGAAAAAGTTGAAAAAAGACGAAACACCCCCCCTTACGAAAAAGTTGAAAAAAAGACGAAACACCCCCCCCTTGCGAAAAAATTTTTGAAGCCGAATTTCTTCATGAAAATTTTAATCTTTTTTGAAGCCGAAATACTTTTTGAAAATTTTCAACTTTTTTGAAGCCGAATTTCTTCATGAATATTTTCAATTGACCCACCCCCCCTCACGAAAAAGTTGAAAAAAGACGAAACACCACCCCCTTGCGAAAACTTTTTTGAAGCCGAATTTCTTCATGAAAATTTTCAACTTTTTTCAAGCCCAAATACTTCATGAAAATTTTCAACTTTTTTCAAGCCCAAATACTTCATGAAAATTTTCAACTTTTTTGAAGCCGAATTTCTTCATTAATATTTTCAACTTTTTTGAAGCCCAAATACTTGATGAAAATTTTCAACTTTTTTGAAGCTGAATTTCTTCATGAAAATTTTAAACTTTTTTGAATCCGAATTTCTTCATGAAAATTTTCAACTTTTTTGAATCCCAAATACTTCATGAAAATTTTCAACTTTTTTTAAGCCGAATTTCTACATGAAAATTTTCAACTTTTTTGAAGCCCAAATAATTGATGAAAATTTTCAACTTCTTTGAAGTCGAATTTCTTCATGAATATTTTCAATTGACCCACCCCCCTCACGAAAAAGTTGAAAAAAGACGAAACACACCCCTCTTACGAAAAAGTTGAAAAAAGACGAAACACCCCCCCCTTGCGAAAACTTTTTTGAAGCCGAATTTCTTCATGAAAATTTTCAACTTTTTTGAATCCCAAATACTTCATGAAAATTTTCAGCTTTTTTGAAGCCGAATTTCTTCATGAAAATTTTAAACTTTTTTGAAGCCAAATTTCTTCATGAATATTTTCAACTTTTATGAAGCCCAAATACTTCATGAAAATTTTCATCTTTTTTGAAGCCGAATTTCTTCATGAATATTTTCAATTGACCCACCCCCCCTCACGAAAAAGTTGAAAAAAGACGAAACACCCCCCTCTTACGAAAAAGTTGAAAAAAGAGGAAACACCCCCCCCTTACGAAAAAGTTGAAAAAAGACGAAACACCCCCCCTTACGAAAAAGTTGAAAAAAGACGACACACCCCCCACCTTGCGAAAACTTTTTTGAAGCCGAATTTCTTCATGAAAATTTTCAACTTTTTTCAAGCCCAAATACTTCATGAAAATGTTCAACTTTTTTGAAGCCCAAATACTTCATGAAAATTTTCAACTTTTTTGAAGCCGAATTTCTTCATGAATATTTTCAATTGACCCACCCCCCTCACGAAAAAGTTGAAAAAAGACGACACACCCCCCACCTTGCGAAAACTTTTTTGAAGCCGAATTTCTTCATGAAAATTTTCAACTTTTTTCAAGCCCAAATACTTCATGAAAATGTTCAACTTTTTTGAAGCCCAAATACTTCATGAAAATTTTCAACTTTTTTGAAGCCGAATTTCTTCATGAATATTTTCAATTGACCCAACCCCCTCACGAAAAAGTTGAAAAAAGACGAAACACCCCCCCCCTTGCGAAAAAATTTTTGAAGCCGAATTTCTTCATGAAAATTTTCACCTTTTTTGAAGCCGAAATACTTTTTGAAAATTTTCAACTTTTTTGAAGCCGAATTTCTTCATGAATATTTTCAATTGACCCACCCCCCCTCACGAAAAAGTTGAAAAAAGACGAAACACCACCCCCTTGCGAAAACTTTTTTGAAGCCCAAATACTTCATGAAAATTTTCAACTTTTTTGAAGCCCAAATACTTCATGAAAATTTTCAGCTTTTTTGAAGCCGAATTTCTTCATGAAAATTTTAAACTTTTTTGAAGCCAAATTTCTTCATGAATATTTTCAACTTTTATGAAGCCCAAATACTTCATGAAAATTTTCATCTTTTTTGAAGCCGAATTTCTTCATGAATATTTTCAATTGACCCACCCCCCCTCACGAAAAAGTTGAAAAAAGACGAAACACCCCCCTCTTACGAAAAAGTTGAAAAAAGAGGAAACACCCCCCCCTTACGAAAAAGTTGAAAAAAGACGAAACACCCCCCCTTACGAAAAAGTTGAAAAAAGACGACACACCCCCCACCTTGCGAAAACTTTTTTGAAGCCGAATTTCTTCATGAAAATTTTCAACTTTTTTCAAGCCCAAATACTTCATGAAAATGTTCAACTTTTTTGAAGCCCAAATACTTCATGAAAATTTTCAACTTTTTTGAAGCCGAATTTCTTCATGAATATTTTCAATTGACCCACCCCCCTCACGAAAAAGTTGAAAAAAGACGACACACCCCCCACCTTGCGAAAACTTTTTTGAAGCCGAATTTCTTCATGAAAATTTTCAACTTTTTTCAAGCCCAAATACTTCATGAAAATGTTCAACTTTTTTGAAGCCCAAATACTTCATGAAAATTTTCAACTTTTTTGAAGCCGAATTTCTTCATGAATATTTTCAATTGACCCACCCCCCTCACGAAAAAGTTGAAAAAAGACGAAACACCCCCCCCTTGCGAAAACATTTTTGAAGCCGAATTTCTTCATGAAAATTTTCACCTTTTTTGAAGCCGAAATACTTTTTGAAAATTTTCAACTTTTTTGAAGCCGAATTTCTTCATGAATATTTTCAATTGACCCACCCCCCCTCACGAAAAAGTTGAAAAAAGACGAAACACCCCCCCTTACGAAAAAGTTGAAAAAAAGACGAAACACCCCCCCCTTGCGAAAAAATTTTTGAAGCCGAATTTCTTCATGAAAATTTTAATCTTTTTTGAAGCCGAAATACTTTTTGAAAATTTTCAACTTTTTTGAAGCCGAATTTCTTCATGAATATTTTCAATTGACCCACCCCCCCTCACGAAAAAGTTGAAAAAAGACGAAACACCACCCCCTTGCGAAAACTTTTTTGAAGCCCAAATACTTCATGAAAATTTTCAACTTTTTTGAAGCCCAAATACTTCATGAAAATTTTCAACTTTTTTGAAGCCGAATTTCTTCATGAATATTTTCAATTGACCCACCCCCTCACGATAAAGTTGAAAAAAGACGAAACACACCCCTCTTACGAAAAAGTTGAAAAAAGACGAAACACCCCCCCATTGCGAAAACTTTTTTGAAGCCGAATTTCTTCAAGAAAATTTTCAAATTTTTTGAATCCCAAATACTTCATGAAAATTTTCAACTTTTTTGAAGCCAAATTTCTTCATGAAAATTTTAAACTTTTTTGAAGCCGAAATACTTTTTGAAAATTTTCAACTTTTTTGAAGCCGAATTTCTTCATGAAAATGTTAAACTTTTTTGAAGCCGAATTTCTTCATGAAAATTTAAAAAATTTTTGAAGCCCAAATACTTCATGAAAATTTTCAACTTTTTTTAAGCCGAATTTCTTCATGAATATTTTCAACTTTTTTGAAGCCCAAATACTTCACGAAAATTTTCAACTTTTTTGAAGCCGAATTTCTTCATGAAAATTTTCACCTTTTTTGAAGCCGAAATACTTTTTGAAAATTTTCAACTTTTTTGAAGCCGAATTTCTTCATGAATATTTTCAATTGACCCACCCCCCCTCACGAAAAAGTTGAAAAAAGACGAAACACCCCCCCTTACGAAAAAGTTGAAAAAAAGACGAAACACCCCCCCCTTGCGAAAAAATTTTTGAAGCCGAATTTCTTCATGAAAATTTTAATCTTTTTTGAAGCCGAAATACTTTTTGAAAATTTTCAACTTTTTTGAAGCCGAATTTCTTCATGAATATTTTCAATTGACCCACCCCCCCTCACGAAAAAGTTGAAAAAAGACGAAACACCACCCCCTTGCGAAAACTTTTTTGAAGCCCAAATACTTCATGAAAATCTTCAACTTTTTTGAAGCCAAATCTCTTCATGAATATTTTCAATTGACCCACCCCCTCACGATAAAGTTGAAAAAAGACGAAACACACCCCTCTTACGAAAAAGTTGAAAAAAGACGAAACACCCCCCCATTGCGAAAACTTTTTTGAAGCCGAATTTCTTCATGAAAATTTTAAACTTTTTTGAATCCCAAATACTTCATGAAAATTTTCAACTTTTTTGAAGCCAAATTTCTTCATGAAAATTTTAAACTTTTTTGAAGCCGAAATACTTTTTGAAAATTTTCAACTTTTTTGAAGCCGAATTTCTTCATGAATATTTTCAATTGACCCACCCCCCCTCACGAAAAAGTTGAAAAAAGACGAAACACCCCCCCTTACGAAAAAGTTGAAAAAAGACGAAACACCCCCCTCTTACGAAAAAGTTGAAAAAAGACGAAACACCCCCCCCTCACGAAAAAGATGAAACACCCCCCCCTTACGAAAAAGTTGAAAAAAGACGAAACACCCCCCCTTGCGAAAAAGTTGAAAAAAGACGAAACACCCCCCACCTTGCGAAAACTTTTTTGAAGCCGAATTTCTTCATGAAAATTTTCAACTTTTTTCAAGCCCAAATACTTCATGAAAATTTTAAACTTTTTTGAAGCCCAAATACTTCATGAAAATTTTCAACTTTTTTGAAGCTGAATTTCTTCATGAAAATTTTAATCTTTTTTGAAGCCGAATTTCTTCATGAAAATTTTCAACTTTTTTCAAGCCCAAATATTTCATGAAAATGTTCAACTTTTTTGAAGCCCAAATACTTCATGAAAATTTTCAACTTTTTTGAAGCTGAATTTCTTCATGAAAATTTTAAACTTTTTTGAAGCCGAATTTCTTCATGAAAATTTTAAACTTTTTTGAAGCCCAAATACTTCATGAAAATGTTCAACTTTTTTGAAGCCAAATTTCTTCATGAATATTTTCAATTGACCCATCCCCGCTTACGAAAAAGTTGAAAAAAGACGAAACACCCCCCCCCTTGCGAAAACTTTTTTGAAGCCGAATTTCTTCATGAATATTTTCAATTCACCCACCCCCTCACGAAAAAGTTGAAAAAAGACGAAACACACCCCTCTTCCGAAAAAGTCGAAAAAAGACGAAACACCCCCCCTTACGAAAAAGTTGAAAAAAGACGAAACACCCCCCCCTTGCGAAAACTTTTTTGAAGCCGAATTTCTTCATGAAAATTTTCAACTTTTTTGAGTCCCAAAGACTTCATGAAAATTTTCAACTTTTTTGAAGCCGAATTTCTTCATGAAAATTTTAAACTTTTTTGAAGCCGATTTTCTTCATGAAAATTTTAAACTTTTTTGAAGCCGAATTTCTTCATGAAAATTTAAAAAAAATTTCAAGCCCAAATACTTCATGAAAATTTTCAACTTTTTTGAAGCCGAATTTCTTCATGAAAATTTTCAACTTTTTTGAATCCCAAATACTTCATGAAAATTTTCAACTTTTTTGAAGCCAAATTTCTTCATGAAAATTTTAAACTTTTTTGAAGCCGAAATACTTTTTGAAAATTTTCAACTTTTTTGAAGCCGAATTTCTTCATGAATATTTTCAATTGACCCACCCCCCCTCACGAAAAAGTTGAAAAAAGACGAAACACCCCCCCTTACGAAAAAGTTGAAAAAAGACGAAACACCCCCCTCTTACGAAAAAGTTGAAAAAAGACGAAACACCCCCCCCTCACGAAAAAGATGAAACACCCCCCCCTTACGAAAAAGTTGAAAAAAGACGAAACACCCCCCCTTGCGAAAAAGTTGAAAAAAGACGAAACACCCCCCACCTTGCGAAAACTTTTTTGAAGCCGAATTTCTTCATGAAAATTTTCAACTTTTTTCAAGCCCAAATACTTCATGAAAATTTTAAACTTTTTTGAAGCCCAATTTCTTCATGAAAATTTTAAACTTTTTTGAAGCCGATTTTCTTCATGAAAATTTTAAACTTTTTTGAAGCCGAATTTCTTCATGAAAATTTAAAAAAAATTTCAAGCCCAAATACTTCATGAAAATTTTCAACTTTTTTGAAGCCGAATTTCTTCATGAAAATTTTCAACTTTTTTGAATCCCAAATACTTCATGAAAATTTTCAACTTTTTTGAAGCCAAATTTCTTCATGAAAATTTTAAACTTTTTTGAAGCCGAAATACTTTTTGAAAATTTTCAACTTTTTTGAAGCCGAATTTCTTCATGAATATTTTCAATTGACCCACCCCCCCTCACGAAAAAGTTGAAAAAAGACGAAACACCCCCCCTTACGAAAAAGTTGAAAAAAGACGAAACACCCCCCTCTTACGAAAAAGTTGAAAAAAGACGAAACACCCCCCCCTCACGAAAAAGATGAAACACCCCCCCCTTACGAAAAAGTTGAAAAAAGACGAAACACCCCCCCTTGCGAAAAAGTTGAAAAAAGACGAAACACCCCCCACCTTGCGAAAACTTTTTTGAAGCCGAATTTCTTCATGAAAATTTTCAACTTTTTTCAAGCCCAAATACTTCATGAAAATTTTAAACTTTTTTGAAGCCCAAATACTTCATGAAAATTTTCAACTTTTTTGAAGCTGAATTTCTTCATGAAAATTTTAATCTTTTTTGAAGCCGAATTTCTTCATGAAAATTTTCAACTTTTTTCAAGCCCAAATATTTCATGAAAATGTTCAACTTTTTTGAAGCCCAAATACTTCATGAAAATTTTCAACTTTTTTGAAGCTGAATTTCTTCATGAAAATTTTAAACTTTTTTGAAGCCGAATTTCTTCATGAAAATTTTAAACTTTTTTGAAGCCCAAATACTTCATGAAAATGTTCAACTTTTTTGAAGCCAAATTTCTTCATGAATATTTTCAATTGACCCATCCCCGCTTACGAAAAAGTTGAAAAAAGACGAAACACCCCCCCCCTTGCGAAAACTTTTTTGAAGCCGAATTTCTTCATGAATATTTTCAATTCACCCACCCCCTCACGAAAAAGTTGAAAAAAGACGAAACACACCCCTCTTCCGAAAAAGTCGAAAAAAGACGAAACACCCCCCCTTACGAAAAAGTTGAAAAAAGACGAAACACCCCCCCCCTTGCGAAAACTTTTTTGAAGCCGAATTTCTTCATGAAAATTTTCAACTTTTTTGAGTCCCAAAGACTTCATGAAAATTTTCAACTTTTTTGAAGCCGAATTTCTTCATGAAAATTTTAAACTTTTTTGAAGCCGATTTTCTTCATGAAAATTTTAAACTTTTTTGAAGCCGAATTTCTTCATGAAAATTTAAAAAAAATTTCAAGCCCAAATACTTCATGAAAATTTTCAACTTTTTTGAAGCCGAATTTCTTCATGAATATTTTCAACTTTTTTGAAGCCCAAATACTTCATGAAAATTTTCAAACTTTTTGAAGCCGAATTTCTTCATGAAAATTTTCAACTTTTTTGAAGCCCAAATACTTCATGAAAATTTTAATCTTTTTTGAAGCCGAATTTCTTCATGAAAATTTTCAACTTTTTTCAAGCCCAAATACTTCATGAAAATGTTCAACTTTTTTCAAGCCCAAATACTTCATGAAAATTTTCAACTTTTTTGAAGCCCAAATACTTCATGAAAATTTTCAACTTTTTTGAAGCTGAATTTCTTCATGAAAATTTTAAACTTTTTTGAAGCCGAATTTCTTCATGAAAATTTAAAAAAAATTTCAAGCCCAAATCCTTCATGAAAATTTTAATCTTTTTTGAAGCCGAATTTCTTCATGAAAATTTTCAACTTTTTTCAAGCCCAAATATTTCATGAAAATGTTCAACTTTTTTGAAGCCCAAATACTTCATGAAAATTTTCAACTTTTTTGAAGCTGAATTTCTTCATGAAAATTTTAAACATTTTTGAAGCCGAATTTCTTCATGAAAATTTTAAACTTTTTTGAAGCCCAAATACTTGATGAAAATGTTCAACTTTTTTGAAGCCGAATTTCTTCATGAATATTTACAATTGACCCACCCCCCTCACGAAAAAGTTGAAAAAAGACGAAACACCCCCCCCTTGCGAAAACTTTTTTGAAGCCGAATTTCTTCATGAAAATTTTCAACTTTTTTCAAGCCCAAATACTTCATGAAATTGTTCAACTTTTTTGAAGCCCAAATACTTCATGAAAATTTTCAACTTTTTTGAAGCTGAATTTGTTCATGAAAATTTTAAACTTTTTTGAAGCCGAATTTCTTCATGAAAATTTTCAACTTTTTTGAAGCCGAATTTCTTCATGAATATTTTCAATTGACCCACCCCCCTCACGAAAAAGTTGAAAAAAGACGAAACACCCGCCTCTTACGAAAAAGTTGAAAAAAGACAAACACCCCCCCTTACGAAAAAGTTGAAAAAAGACGAAACACCCCCCCCTTGCGAAAAAAATTTTGAAGCCGAATTTCTTCATGAAAATTTTCAACTTTTTTGAAGCCGAATTTCTTCATGAAAATTTTAAACTTTTTTGAAGCCGAATTTCTTCATGAAAATTTAAAAAAAATTTGAAGCCCAAATACTTCATGAAAATTTTCAACTTTTTTGAAGCCGAATTTCTTCATGAAAATTTTCAACTTTTTTGAAGCCCAAATACTTCATGAAAATTTTCAACTTTTTTGATGCCGAATTTCTTCATGAAAATTTTAAACTTTTTTGAAGCCCAAATACTTGATGAAAAATTTCAACTTTTTTGAAGCCGAATTTCATCATGAAAATTTCAACTTTTTTGAAGCCGAATTTCTTCATGAAAATTTTCAACTTTTTTGAAGCCCAAATACTTCATGAAAATGTTCAACTTTTTTGAAGCCCAAATACGTCATGAAAATTTTCAACTTTTGAAGCCGAATTTCTTCATGAATATTTTCAATTGACCCACCCCCTCACGAAAAAGTTGAAAAAAGACGAAACACCCCCCTCTTACGAAAAAGTTGAAAAAAGACGAAACACTCCCCCCTTACGAAAAAGTTGAAAAAAGACGAAACACCCCCCCCTTTGCGAAATTTTTTTTGAAGCCGAATTTCTTCATGACAATTTTCAACTTTTTTGAATCCGAATTTCTTCATGAAAATTTTCAACTTTTTTGAAGCCCAAATACTTCATGAAAAGTTTAATCTTTTTTGAAGCCGAATTTCTTCATGAAAATTTTTAACTTTTTTGAATCCGAATTTCTTCATGAATATTTTCAATTGACCCACCCCCCCTCACGAAAAATTTTAAAAAAGATGAAACACCCCTCCCTTGCGAAAACTTTTTTGAAGCCGAATTTCTTCATGAAAATTTTCAACTTTTTTGAAGCCCAAATACTTCATGAAAATTTTCAACTTTTTTGAAGTCCAAATACTTCATTAAAAATTTCAACTTTTTTGAAGCCGAATTTCTTCATGAATATTTTCAACTTTTTTGAAGCAGAATTTCTTCATTATAATTTTCAAATTTTTTGAAGCCGAATTTCTTCATGAATATTTTCAGCTTTTTTGAAGCCCAAATACTTCATGAAAATATTCAACTTTTTTGAAGCCGCAATACTTCATGAAAATTTTCAACTTTTTTCAAGCCCAAATACTTCATGAAAATGTTCAACTTTTTTGAAGCCCAAATACTTCATGAAAATTTTCAACTTTTTTGAAGCTGAATTTCTTCATGAAAATTTTAAACTTTTTTGAAGCCGAATTTCTTCATTAATATTTTCAATTGACCCACCCCCCTCACGAAAAAGTTGAAAAAAGACGAAACACCCCCCCCTTAAGAAAAAGTTGAAAAAAGACGAAACACCCCCCCCTTGCGAAAACATTTTTGAAGCCGAATTTCTTCATGAAAATTTTCAACTTTTTTGAAGCCCAAATACTTCATGAAAAATTTAATCTTTTTTGAAGCCGAATTTCATCATGAAAATTTTTAATTGACCCACCCCCTCACGAAAAATTTGAAAAAAGACGAAACACCCCCCCCTTGCGAAAACTTTTTTGAAGCCGAATTTCTTCATGAAAATTTTCAACTTTTTTCAAGCCCAAATACTTCATGAAAATTTTCAACTTTTTTTAAGCCGAATTTCTACATGAAAATTTTCAACTTTTTTGAAGCCCAAATACTTGATGAAAATTTTCAACTTTTTAGAAGCCGAATTTCTTCATGAATATTTTCAATTGACCCACCCCCCTCACGAAAAAGTTGAAAAAAGACGAAACACACCCCTCTTACGAAAAAGTTGAAAAAAGACGAAACACCCCCCCCTACGAAAAAGTTGAAAAAAGACGAAACACCCCCCCCTTGCGAAAACTTTTTTGAAGCCGAATTTCTTCATGAAAATTTTCAACTTTTTTGAAGCCCAAATCCTTCATGAAAATTTTCAACTTTTTTGAAGCCGAATTTCTTCATGAAAATTTTTAACTTTTTTGAAGCCGATTTTCTTCATGAAAATTTTAAACTTTTTTGAAGCCGAATTTCTTCATGAAAATTTAAAAAAAATTTCAAGCCCAAATCCTTCATGAAAATTTTCAACTTTTTTGAAGCCGAATTTCTTCATGAAAATTTTTAACTTTTTTGAAGCCGATTTTCTTCATGAAAAATTTAATCTTTTTTGAAGCCGAATTTCATCATGAAAATTTTTAATTGACCCACCCCCTCACGAAAAATTTGAAAAAAGACGAAACACCCCCCCCTTGCGAAAACTTTTTTGAAGCCGAATTTCTTCATGAAAATTTTCAACTTTTTTCAAGCCCAAATACTTCATGAAAATTTTCAACTTTTTTTAAGCCGAATTTCTACATGAAAATTTTCAACTTTTTTGAAGCCCAAATACTTGATGAAAATTTTCAACTTTTTAGAAGCCGAATTTCTTCATGAATATTTTCAATTGACCCACCCCCCTCACGAAAAAGTTGAAAAAAGACGAAACACACCCCTCTTACGAAAAAGTTGAAAAAAGACGAAACACCCCCCCCTACGAAAAAGTTGAAAAAAGACGAAACACCCCCCCCTTGCGAAAACTTTTTTGAAGCCGAATTTCTTCATGAAAATTTTCAACTTTTTTGAAGCCCAAATCCTTCATGAAAATTTTCAACTTTTTTGAAGCCGAATTTCTTCATGAAAATTTTTAACTTTTTTGAAGCCGATTTTCTTCATGAAAATTTTAAACTTTTTTGAAGCCGAATTTCTTCATGAAAATTTAAAAAAAATTTCAAGCCCAAATACTTCATGAAAATTTTCAACTTTTTTGAAGCCGAATTTTTTCATGAATATTTTCAACTTTTTTGAAGCCCAAATACTTCATGAAAATTTTCAAACTTTTTGAAGCCGAATTTCTTCATGAAAATTTTCAACTTTTTTGAAGCCCAAATACTTCATGAAAATTTTAATCTTTTTTGAAGCCGAATTTCTTCATTAAAATTTTCAACTTTTTTCAAGCCCAAATACTTCATGAAAATGTTCAACTTTTTTGAAGCCCAAATACTTCATGAAAATTTTCAACTTTTTTGAAGCCCAAATACTTCATGAAAATTTTCAACTTTTTTGAAGCTGAATTTCTTCATGAAAATTTTAAACTTTTTTGAAGCCGAATTTCTTCATGAAAATTTAAAAAAATTTTCAAGCCCAAATACTTCATGAAAATTTTAATCTTTTTTGAAGCCGAATTTCTTCATGAAAATTTTCAACTTTTTTCAAGCCCAAATACTTCATGAAATTGTTCAACTTTTTTGAAGCCCAAATACTTCATGAAAATTTTCAACTTTTTTGAAGCTGAATTTCTTCATGAAAATTTTCAACTTTTTTTAAGCCGAATTTCTACATGAAAATTTTCAACTTTTTTGAAGCCCAAATACTTGATGAAAATTTTCAACTTTTTAGAAGCCGAATTTCTTCATGAATATTTTCAATTGACCCACCCCCCTCACGAAAAAGTTGAAAAAAGACGAAACACACCCCTCTTACGAAAAAGTTGAAAAAAGACGAAACACCCCCCCCTACGAAAAAGTTGAAAAAAGACGAAACACCCCCCCATTGCGAAAACTTTTTTGAAGCCGAATTTCTTCATGAAAATTTTCAACTTTTTTGAAGCCCAAATCCTTCATGAAAATTTTCAACTTTTTTGAAGCCGAATTTCTTCATGAAAATTTTAAACTTTTTTGAAGCCGATTTTCTTCATGAAAATTTTAAACTTTTTTGAAGCCGAATTTCTTCATGAAAATTTAAAAAAAATTTCAAGCCCAAATATTTCATGAAAATTTTCAACTTTTTTGAAGCCGAATTTTTTCATGAATATTTTCAACTTTTTTGAAGCCCAAATACTTCATGAAAATTTTCAAACTTTTTGAAGCCGAATTTCTTCATGAAAATTTTCAACTTTTTTGAAGCCCAAATACTTCATGAAAATTTTAATCTTTTTTGAAGCCGAATTTCTTCATTAAAATTTTCAACTTTTTTCAAGCCCAAATACTTCATGAAAATGTTCAACTTTTTTGAAGCCCAAATACTTCATGAAAATTTTCAACTTTTTTGAAGCCCAAATACTTCATGAAAATTTTCAACTTTTTTGAAGCTGAATTTCTTCATGAAAATTTTAAACTTTTTTGAAGCCGAATTTCTTCATGAAAATTTAAAAAAATTTTCAAGCCCAAATACTTCATGAAAATTTTAATCTTTTTTGAAGCCGAATTTCTTCATGAAAATTTTCAACTTTTTTCAAGCCCAAATACTTCATGAAATTGTTCAACTTTTTTGAAGCCCAAATACTTCATGAAAATTTTCAACTTTTTTGAAGCTGAATTTCTTCATGAAAATTTTAAACTTTTTTGAAGCCGAATTTCTTCATGAAAATTTTCAACTTTTTTGAAGCCGAATTTCTTCATGAATATTTTCAATTGACCCACCCCCCTCACGAAAAAGTTGAAAAAAGACAAACACCCCCCCTTACGAAAAAGTTGAAAAAAGACGAAACACCCCCCCCTTGCGAAAAAATTTTTGAAGCCGAATTTCTTCATGAAAATTTTCAACTTTTTTGAAGCCGAATTTCTTCATGAAAATTTTAAACTTTTTTGAAGCCGAATTTCTTCATGAAAATTTAAAAAAAATTTGAAGCCCAAATACTTCATGAAAATTTTCAACTTTTTTGAAGCCGAATTTCTTCATGAAAATTTTCAACTTTTTTGAAGCCCAAATACTTCATGAAAATTTTCAACTTTTTTGATGCCGAATTTCTTCATGAAAATTTTAAACTTTTTTGAAGCCCAAATACTTGATGAAAAATTTCAACTTTTTTGAAGCCGAATTTCATCATGAAAATTTCAACTTTTTTGAAGCCGAATTTCTTCATGAAAATTTTCAACTTTTTTGAAGCCCAAATACTTCATGAAAATGTTCAACTTTTTTGAAGCCCAAATACGTCATGAAAATTTTCAACTTTTGAAGCCGAATTTCTTCATGAATATTTTCAATTGACCCACCCCCTCACGAAAAAGTTGAAAAAAGACGAAACACCCCCCTCTTACGAAAAAGTTGAAAAAAGACGAAACACTCCCCCCTTACGAAAAAGTTGAAAAAAGACGAAACACCCCCCCCCTTGCGAAATTTTTTTTGAAGCCGAATTTCTTCATGACAATTTTCAACTTTTTTGAATCCGAATTTCTTCATGAAAATTTTCAACTTTTTTGAAGCCCAAATACTTCATGAAAAGTTTAATCTTTTTTGAAGCCGAATTTCTTCATGAAAATTTTTAACTTTTTTGAATCCGAATTTCTTCATGAATATTTTCAATTGACCCACCCCCCCTCACGAAAAATTTTAAAAAAGATGAAACACCCCTCCCTTGCGAAAACTTTTTTGAAGCCGAATTTCTTCATGAAAATTTTCAACTTTTTTGAAGCCCAAATACTTCATGAAAATTTTCAACTTTTTTGAAGTCCAAATACTTCATGAAAAATTTCAACTTTTTTGAAGCCGAATTTCTTCATGAATATTTTCAACTTTTTTGAAGCAGAATTTCTTCATTATAATTTTCAAATTTTTTGAAGCCGAATTTCTTCATGAATATTTTCAGCTTTTTTGAAGCCCAAATACTTCATGAAAATATTCAACTTTTTTGAAGCCGCAATACTTCATGAAAATTTTCAACTTTTTTCAAGCCCAAATACTTCATGAAAATGTTCAACTTTTTTGAAGCCCAAATACTTCATGAAAATTTTCAACTTTTTTGAAGCTGAATTTCTTCATGAAAATTTTAAACTTTTTTGAAGCCGAATTTCTTCATTAATATTTTCAATTGACCCACCCCCCTCACGAAAAAGTTGAAAAAAGACGAAACACCCCCCCCTTAAGAAAAAGTTGAAAAAAGACGAAACACCCCCCCCTTGCGAAAACATTTTTGAAGCCGAATTTCTTCATGAAAATTTTCAACTTTTTTGAAGCCCAAATACTTCATGAAAAATTTAATCTTTTTTGAAGCCGAATTTCATCATGAAAATTTTTAACTTTTTTGAAGCCGAATTTCTTCATGAAAATTTTTAACTTTTTTGAATCCGAATTTCTTCATGAAAATTTTCAACTTTTTTGAAGCCCAAATGCTTCATGAAAATTTTCAACTTTTTTGAAGCCGAATTTCTTCATGAATATTTTCAATTGACCCACCCCCTCACGAAAAATTTGAAAAAAGACGAAACACCCCCCCCTTGCGAAAACTTTTTTGAAGCCGAATTTCTTCATGAAAATTTTCAACTTTTTTCAAGCCCAAATACTTTATGAAAATTTTCAACTTTTTTTAAGCCGAATTTCTACATGAAAATTTTCAACTTTTTTGAAGCCCAAATACTTGATGAAAATTTTCAACTTTTTAGAAGCCGAATTTCTTCATGAATATTTTCAATTGACCCACCCCCCTCACGAAAAAGTTGAAAAAAGACGAAACACACCCCTCTTACGAAAAAGTTGAAAAAAGACGAAACACCCCCCCCTACGAAAAAGTTGAAAAAAGACGAAACACCCCCCCCTTGCGAAAACTTTTTTGAAGCCGAATTTCTTCATGAAAATTTTCAACTTTTTTGAAGCCCAAATCCTTCATGAAAATTTTCAACTTTTTTGAAGCCGAATTTCTTCATGAAAATTTTAAACTTTTTTGAAGCCGATTTTCTTCATGAAAATTTTAAACTTTTTTGAAGCCGAATTTCTTCATGAAAATTTAAAAAAAATTTCAAGCCCAAATACTTCATGAAAATTTTCAACTTTTTTGAAGCCGAATTTTTTCATGAATATTTTCAACTTTTTTGAAGCCCAAATACTTCATGAAAATTTTCAAACTTTTTGAAGCCGAATTTCTTCATGAAAATTTTCAACTTTTTTGAAGCCCAAATACTTCATGAAAATTTTAATCTTTTTTGAAGCCGAATTTCTTCATTAAAATTTTCAACTTTTTTCAAGCCCAAATACTTCATGAAAATGTTCAACTTTTTTGAAGCCCAAATACTTCATGAAAATTTTCAACTTTTTTGAAGCCCAAATACTTCATGAAAATTTTCAACTTTTTTGAAGCTGAATTTCTTCATGAAAATTTTAAACTTTTTTGAAGCCGAATTTCTTCATGAAAATTTAAAAAAATTTTCAAGCCCAAATACTTCATGAAAATTTTAATCTTTTTTGAAGCCGAATTTCTTCATGAAAATTTTCAACTTTTTTCAAGCCCAAATACTTCATGAAATTGTTCAACTTTTTTGAAGCCCAAATACTTCATGAAAATTTTCAACTTTTTTGAAGCCCAAATACTTCATGAAAATTTTCAACTTTTTTGAAGCTGAATTTCTTCATGAAAATTTTAAACTTTTTTGAAGCCGAATTTCTTCATGAAAATGTAAAAAAATTTTCAAGCCCAAATACTTCATGAAAATTTTAATCTTTTTTGAAGCCGAATTTCTTCATGAAAATTTTCAACTTTTTTCAAGCCCAAATACTTCATGAAATTGTTCAACTTTTTTGAAGCCCAAATACTTCATGAAAATTTTCAACTTTTTTGAAGCTGAATTTCTTCATGAAAATTTTCAACTTTTTTAAAGCCGAATTTCTACATGAAAATTTTCAACTTTTTTGAAGCCCAAATACTTGATGAAAATTTTCAACTTTTTAGAAGCCGAATTTCTTCATGAATATTTTCAATTGACCCACCCCCCTCACGAAAAAGTTGAAAAAAGACGAAACACACCCCTCTTACGAAAAAGTTGAAAAAAGACGAAACACCCCCCCCTACGAAAAAGTTGAAAAAAGACGAAACACCCCCCCCTTGCGAAAACTTTTTTGAAGCCGAATTTCTTCATGAAAATTTTCAACTTTTTTGAAGCCCAAATCCTTCATGAAAATTTTCAACTTTTTTGAAGCCGAATTTCTTCATGAAAATTTTAAACTTTTTTGAAGCCGATTTTCTTCATGAAAATTTTAAACTTTTTTGAAGCCGAATTTCTTCATGAAAATTTAAAAAAAATTTCAAGCCCAAATACTTCATGAAAATTTTCAACTTTTTTGAAGCCGAATTTTTTCATGAATATTTTCAACTTTTTTGAAGCCCAAATACTTCATGAAAATTTTCAAACTTTTTGAAGCCGAATTTCTTCATGAAAATTTTCAACTTTTTTGAAGCCCAAATACTTCATGAAAATTTTAATCTTTTTTGAAGCCGAATTTCTTCATTAAAATTTTCAACTTTTTTCAAGCCCAAATACTTCATGAAAATGTTCAACTTTTTTGAAGCCCAAATACTTCATGAAAATTTTCAACTTTTTTGAAGCCCAAATACTTCATGAAAATTTTCAACTTTTTTGAAGCTGAATTTCTTCATGAAAATTTTAAACTTTTTTGAAGCCGAATTTCTTCATGAAAATTTAAAAAAATTTTCAAGCCCAAATACTTCATGAAAATTTTAATCTTTTTTGAAGCCGAATTTCTTCATGAAAATTTTCAACTTTTTTCAAGCCCAAATACTTCATGAAATTGTTCAACTTTTTTGAAGCCCAAATACTTCATGAAAATTTTCAACTTTTTTGAAGCTGAATTTCTTCATGAAAATTTTAAACTTTTTTGAAGCCGAATTTCTTCATGAAAATTTTCAACTTTTTTGAAGCCGAATTTCTTCATGAATATTTTCAATTGACCAACCCCCCTCACGAAAAAGTTGAAAAAAGACGAAACACCCCCCTCTTACGAAAAAGTTGAAAAAAGACAAACACCCCCCCTTACGAAAAAGTTGAAAAAAGACGAAACACCCCCCCCTTGCGAAAAAATTTTTGAAGCCGAATTTCTTCATGAAAATTTTCAACTTTTTTGAAGCCGAATTTCTTCATGAAAATTTTAAACTTTTTTGAAGCCGAATTTCTTCATGAAAATTTAAAAAAAATTTGAAGCCCAAATACTTCATGAAAATTTTCAACTTTTTTGAAGCCGAATTTCTTCATGAAAATTTTCAACTTTTTTGAAGCCCAAATACTTCATGAAAAATTTCAACTTTTTTGATGCCGAATTTCTTCATGAATATTTTCAACTTTTTTGAAGCAGAATTTCTTCATTATAATTTTCAAATTTTTTGAAGCCGAATTTCTTCATGAATATTTTCAGCTTTTTTGAAGCCCAAATACTTCATGAAAATATTCAACTTTTTTGAAGCCGCAATACTTCATGAAAATTTTCAACTTTTTTCAAGCCCAAATACTTCATGAAAATGTTCAACTTTTTTCAAGCCCAAATACTTCATGAAGATTTTCAACTTTTTTGAAGCTGAATTTCTTCATGAAAATTTTAAACTTTTTTGAAGCCGAATTTCTTCATTAATATTTTCAATTGACCCACCCCCCTCACGAAAAAGTTGAAAAAAGACGAAACACCCCCCCCTTAAGAAAAAGTTGAAAAAAGACGAAACACCCCCCCCTTGCGAAAACATTTTTGAAGCCGAATTTCTTCATGAAAATTTTCAACTTTTTTGAAGCCCAAATACTTCATGAAAAATTTAAACTTTTTTGAAGCCGAATTTCATCATGAAAATTTTTAACTTTTTTGAAGCCGAATTTCTTCATGAAAATTTTTAACTTTTTTGAATCCGAATTTCTTCATGAAAATTTTCAACTTTTTTGAAGCCCAAATGCTTCATGAAAATTTTCAACTTTTTTGAAGCCGAATTTCTTCATGAATATTTTCAATTGACCCACCCCCTCACGAAAAATTTGAAAAAAGACGAAACACCCCCCCCTTGCGAAAACTTTTTTGAAGCCGAATTTCTTCATGAAAATTTTCAACTTTTTTCAAGCCCAAATACTTCATGAAAATTTTCAACTTTTTTTAAGCCGAATTTCTACATGAAAATTTTCAACTTTTTTGAAGCCCAAATACTTGATGAAAATTTTCAACTTTTTAGAAGCCGAATTTCTTCATGAATATTTTCAATTGACCCACCCCCCTCACGAAAAAGTTGAAAAAAGACGAAACACACCCCTCTTACGAAAAAGTTGAAAAAAGACGAAACACCCCCCACCTTGCGAAAACTTTTTTGAAGCCGAATTTCTTCATGAAAATTTTTAACTTTTTTGAATCCGAATTTCTTCATGAAAATTTTCAACTTTTTTGAAGCCCAAATACTTCATGAAAATTTTAATCTTTTTTGAAGCCGAATTTCTTCATGAAAATTTTCAACTTTTTTCAAGCCCAAGTACTTCATGAAAATGTTCAACTTTTTTGAAGCCCAAATACTTCATGAAAATTTTCAACTTTTTTGAAGCTGAATTTCTTCATGAAAATTTTAAACTTTTTTGAAGTCGAATTTCTTCATGAATATTTTCAATTGACCCACCCCCCTCACGAAAAAGTTGAAAAAAGACGAAACACCCCCCCCTTGCGAAAACTTTTTTGAAGCCGAATTTCTTCATGAAAATTTTAAACTTTTTTGAAGCCCAAATACTTCATGAAAATTTTAATCTTTTTTGTAGCCAAATTTCTTCATGAAAATTTTCAACTTTTTTCAAGCCCAAATACTTCATGAAAATTTTCAACTTTTTTGAAGCCCAAATACTTCATGAAAATTTTCAACTTTTTTGAAGCCGAATTTCTTCATGAATATTTTCAATTGACCCACCCCCCTCACGAAAAAGTTGAAAAAAGACGAAACACCACCCCCTTGCGAAAACTTTTTTGAAGCCGAATTTCTTCATGAAAATTTTCAACTTTTTTGAAGCCAAATTTCTTCATCAATATTTTCAATTGACCCATCCCCGCTTACGAAAAAGTTGAAAAAAGACGAAACACCCCCCCCCTTGCGAAAACTTTTTTGAAGCCCAAATACTTCATGAAAATTTTCAACTTTTTTGAAGCCGAATTTCTTCATGAATATTTTCAAATGACCCACCCCCCTCACGTAAAAGTTGAAAAAAGATGAAACACCACCCCCTTGCGAAAACTTTTTTGAAGCCGAATTTCTTCATGAAAATTTTCAACTTTTTTCAAGCCCAAATACTTCATGAAAATTTTCAACTTTTTTGAAGCTGAATTTCTTCATGAAAATTTTTAACTTTTTTGAATCCGAATTTCTTCATGAAAATTTTCAACTTTTTTGAAGCCCAAATGCTTCATGAAAATTTTCAACTTTTTTGAAGCCGAATTTCTTCATGAATATTTTCAATTGACCCACCCCCTCACGAAAAATTTGAAAAAAGACGAAACACACCCCTCTTACGAAAAAGTTGAAAAAAGACGAAACACCCCCCACCTTGCGAAAACTTTTTTGAAGCCGAATTTCTTCATGAAAATTTTTAACTTTTTTGAATCCGAATTTCTTCATGAAAATTTTCAACTTTTTTGAAGCCCAAATACTTCATGAAAATTTTAATCTTTTTTGAAGCCGAATTTCTTCATGAAAATTTTCAACTTTTTTCAAGCCCAAGTACTTCATGAAAATGTTCAACTTTTTTGAAGCCCAAATACTTCATGAAAATTTTCAACTTTTTTGAAGCTGAATTTCTTCATGAAAATTTTAAACTTTTTTGAAGTCGAATTTCTTCATGAATATTTTCAATTGACCCACCCCCCTCACGAAAAAGTTGAAAAAAGACGAAACACCCCCCGCTTGCGAAAACTTTTTTGAAGCCGAATTTCTTCATGAAAATTTTAAACTTTTTTGAAGCCCAAATACTTCATGAAAATTTTAATCTTTTTTGTAGCCGAATTTCTTCATGAAAATTTTCAACTTTTTTCAAGCCCAAATACTTCATGAAAATTTTCAACTTTTTTGAAGCCCAAATACTTCATGAAAATTTTCAACTTTTTTGAAGCCGAATTTCTTCATGAATATTTTCAATTGACCCACCCCCCTCACGAAAAAGTTGAAAAAAGACGAAACACCACCCCCTTGCGAAAACTTTTTTGAAGCCGAATTTCTTCATGAAAATTTTCAACTTTTTTGAAGCCAAATTTCTTCATCAATATTTTCAATTGACCCATCCCCGCTTACGAAAAAGTTGAAAAAAGACGAAACACCCCCCCCCTTGCGAAAACTTTTTTGAAGCCCAAATACTTCATGAAAATTTTCAACTTTTTTGAAGCCGAATTTCTTCATGAATATTTTCAAATGACCCACCCCCCTCACGTAAAAGTTGAAAAAAGACGAAACACCACCCCCTTGCGAAAACTTTTTTGAAGCCGAATTTCTTCATGAAAATTTTCAACTTTTTTCAAGCCCAAATACTTCATGAAAATTTTCAACTTTTTTGAAGCTGAATTTCTTCATGAAAATTTTAAACTTTTTTGAAGCCGAATTTCTTCATGAATATTTTCAATTGACCCACCCCCCTCAAGAAAAAGTTGAAAAAAGACGAAACACCCCCCCCTTGCGAAAACTTTTTTGAAGCCCAAATACTTCATGAAAATTTTCAACTTTTTTGAAGCCGAATTTCTTCATGAATATTTTCAATTGACCCACCCCCCTCACGAAAAAGTTGAAAAAAGACGAAACACCACCCCCTTGCGAAAACTTTTTTGAAGCCGAATTTCTTCATGAAAATTTTCAACTTTTTTGAAGCCAAATTTCTTCATGAATATTTTCAATTGACCCATCCCCGCTTACGAAAAAGTTGAAAAAAGACGAAACACCCCCGACTTATGAAAAAATTGAAAAAAGACGAAACACCCCCCCCTTGCGAAAACTTGATTGAAGCCGAATTTCTTCATGAAAATTTTTTACTTTTTTGAAGCCGAATTTCTTCATGAATATTTTCAATTGACCCACCCCCGTTCACGAAAAAGTTGAAAAAAGACGAAACACCCCCCCCTTACGAAAAAGTTGAAAAAAGACGAAACACCCCCCCCTTGCGAAAACTTTTTTGAAGCCGAATTTCTTCATGAATATTTTCAACTTTTTTGAAGCCCAAATACTTCATGAAAATTTTCAAATTTTTTGAAGCCGAATTTCTTCATGAAAATTTTAAACTTTTTTGAAGCCCAAATACTTCATGAAAATTTTAAACTTTTTTGAAGCCGAATTTCTTCATGAATATTTTCAATTGACCCACCCCCCCTTACGAAAAAGTTGAAAAAAGACGAAACACCCCCCCCTTATGAAAAAGTTGAAAAAAGACGAAACACCCCCCACCTTGCGAAAACTTTTTTGAAGCCGAATTTCTTCATGAAAATTTTTAACTTTTTTGAATCCGAATTTCTTCATGAAAATTTTCAACTTTTTTGAAGCCCAAATACTTCATGAAAATTTTAATCTTTTTTGAAGCCGAATTTCTTCATGAAAATTTTCAACTTTTTTCAAGCCCAAATACTTCATGAAAATTTTCAACTTTTTTGAAGCCCAAATACTTCATGAAAATTTTAAACTTTTTTGAAGCCGAATTTCTTCATGAATATTTTCAATTGACCCACCCCCCTCACGAAAAAGTTGAAAAAAGACGAAACACCACCCCCCTTGCGAAAACTTTTTTGAAGCCGAATTTCTTCATGAATATGTTCAATTGACCCACCCCCTCACGAAAAAGTTGAAAAAAGACGAAACACACCCCTCTTACGAAAAAGTTGAAAAAAGACGAAACACCCCCCCTTACGAAAAAGTTGAAAAAAGACGAAACACCCCCCCCTTGCGAAAACATTTTTGAAGCCGAATTTCTTCATGAAAATTTTAAACTTTTTTGAAGCCCAAATAATTCATGAAAATTTTAAACTTTTTTGATGCCGAATTTCTTCATGAAAATTTTAAACTTTTTTGAAGCCCAAATACTTCATGAAAAATTTCAACTTTTTTGAAGCCGAATTTCATCATGAAAATTTTTAACTTTTTTGAAGCCGAATTTCTTCATTAAAATTTTAAACTTTTTTGAAGCCGAATTTCTTCATGAAAATTTTAAACTTTTTTGAAGCCCAAATACTTCATGAAAATTTTCAACTTTTTTGAAGCCGAATTTCTTCATGAATATTTTCAAATGACCCACCCCCCTCACGAAAAAGTTGAAAAAAGACGAAACACCACCCCCTTGCGAAAACTTTTTTGAAGCCGAATTTCTTCATGAAAATTTTCAACTTTTTTCAAGCCCAAATACTTCATGAAAATTTTCAACTTTTTTGAAGCTGAATTTCTTCATGAAAATTTTAAACTTTTTTGAAGCCGAATTTCTTCATGAATATTTTCAATTGACCCACCCCCCTCAAGAAAAAGTTGAAAAAAGACGAAACACCCCCCCCTTGCGAAAACTTTTTTGAAGCCCAAATACTTCATGAAAATTTTCAACTTTTTTGAAGCCGAATTTCTTCATGAATATTTTCAATTGACCCACCCCCCTCACGAAAAAGTTGAAAAAAGACGAAACACCACCCCCTTGCGAAAACTTTTTTGAAGCCGAATTTCTTCATGAAAATTTTCAACTTTTTTGAAGCCAAATTTCTTCATGAATATTTTCAATTGACCCATCCCCGCTTACGAAAAAGTTGAAAAAAGACGAAACACCCCCGTCTTACGAAAAAGTTGAAAAAAGACGAAACACCCCCCCCTTGCGAAAACTTGATTGAAGCCGAATTTCTTCATGAAAATTTTTTACTTTTTTGAAGCCGAATTTCTTCATGAATATTTTCAATTGACCCACACCCGTTCACGAAAAAGTTGAAAAAAGACGAAACACCCCCCCCTTACGAAAAAGTTGAAAAAAGACGAAACACCCCCCCCTTGCGCAAACTTTTTTGAAGCCGAATTTCTTCATGAATATTTTCAATTGACCCACCCCCGCTTACGAAAAAGTTGAAAAAAGACGACAGACCCCCTCCTTACGAAAAAGTTGAAAAAAGACGAAACACCCCCCCCTTGCGAAAACTTTTTTGAAGCCGAATTTCTTCATGAATATTTTCAATTGACGCACCCCCTCACGAAAAAGTTGAAAAAAGACGAAACACACCCCTCTTACGAAAAAGTTGAAAAAAGACGAAACACCCCCCTTACGAAAAAGTTGAAAAAAGACGAAACACCCCGCCCTTGCGAAAACTTTTTTGAAGCCAAATTTCTTCATGAAAATTTTCAACTTTTTTGAAGCCCAAATGCTTCATGAAAATTTTCAACTTTTTTGAAGTCGAATTTATTCATGAATATTTTCAATTGACCCACCCCCCCTCACGAAAAATTTGAAAAAAGACGAAACACCCCCCCTTGCGAAAACTTTTTTGAAGCTGAATTTCTTCATGAAAATTTTAAACTTTTTTGAAGCCCAAATACTTCATGAAAATTTTCAACTTTTGAAGCCGAATTTCTTCATGAATATTTTCAATTGTCCCACCCCCCTCACGAAAAAGTTGAAAAAAGACGAAACACCCCCCTCTTACGAAAAAGTTGAAAAAAGACGAAACACACCCCCCTTACGAAAAAGTTGAAAAAAGACGAAACACCCCCCCTTACGAAAAAATTTTTGAAGCCGAATTTCTTCATGAAAATTTTAAACTTTTTTGAAGCCCAAATACTTCATGAAAATTTTCAACTTTTTTGAAGCCGAATTTCTTCATGAAAATTTTAAACTTTTTTGAAGCCCAAATGCTTCATGAAAATTTTCAACTTTTTTGAAGTCGAATTTATTCATGAATATTTTCAATTGACCCACCCCCCCTCACGAAAAATTTGAAAAAAGACGAAACACCCCCCCTTGCGAAAACTTTTTTGAAGCTGAATTTCTTCATGAAAATTTTAAACTTTTTTGAAGCCCAAATACTTCATGAAAATTTTCAACTTTTGAAGCCGAATTTCTTCATGAATATTTTCAATTGACCCACCCCCCTCACGAAAAAGTTGAAAAAAGACGAAACACCCCCCTCTTACGAAAAAGTTGAAAAAAGACGAAACACCCCCCCCTTACGAAAAAGTTGAAAAAAGACGAAACACCCCCCCCTTGCGAAAACTTGATTGAAGCCGAATTTCTTCATGAAAATTTTTTACTTTTTTGAAGCCGAATTTCTTCATGAATATTTTCAATTGACCCACCCCTGTTCACGAAAAAGTTGAAAAAAGACGAAACACCCCCCCCTTACGAAAAAGTTGAAAAAAGACGAAACACCCCCCCCTTGCGAAAACTTTTTTGAAGCCGAATTTCTTCATGAATATTTTCAATTGACCCACCCCCGCTTACGAAAAAGTTGAAAAAAGACGACAGACCCCCTCCTTACGAAAAAGTTGAAAAAAGACGAAACACCCCCCCCTTGCGAAAACTTTTTTGAAGCCGAATTTCTTCATGAATATTTTCAATTGACCCACCCCCTCACGAAAAAGTTGAAAAAAGACGAAACACACCCCTCTTACGAAAAAGTTGAAAAAAGACGAAACACCCCCTTTACGAAAAAGTTGAAAAAAGACGAAACACCCCGCCCTTGCGAAAACTTTTTTGAAGCCAAATTTCTTCATGAAAATTTTCAACTTTTGAAGCCAAATTTCTTCATGAATATTTTCAATTGACCCACCCCCCTCACGAAAAAGTTGAAAAAAGACGAAACACCCCCCTCTTACGAAAAAGTTGAAAAAAGACGAAACACCCCCCCCTTACGAAAAAGTTGAAAAAAGACGAAACACCCCCCCCTTGCGAAAACTTGATTGAAGCCGAATTTCTTCATGAAAATTTTTTACTTTTTTGAAGCCGAATTTCTTCATGAATATTTTCAATTGACCCACCCCCGTTCACGAAAAAGTTGAAAAAAGACGAAACACCCCCCCCTTACGAAAAAGTTGAAAAAAGACGAAACACCCCCCCCTTGCGAAAACTTTTTTGAAGCCGAATTTCTTCATGAAAATTTTAAACTTTTTTGAAGCCCAAATGCTTCATGAAAATTTTCAACTTTTTTGAAGTCGAATTTATTCATGAATATTTTCAATTGACCCACCCCCCCTCACGAAAAATTTGAAAAAAGACGAAACACCCCCCCTTGCGAAAACTTTTTTGAAGCTGAATTTCTTCATGAAAATTTTAAACTTTTTTGAAGCCCAAATACTTCATGAAAATTTTCAACTTTTGAAGCCGAATTTCTTCATGAATATTTTCAATTGACCCACCCCCCTCACGAAAAAGTTGAAAAAAGACGAAACACCCCCCTCTTACGAAAAAGTTGAAAAAAGACGAAACACCCCCCCCTTACGAAAAAGTTGAAAAAAGACGAAACACCCCCCCTTACGAAAAAATTTTTGAAGCCGAATTTCTTCATGAAAATTTTAAACTTTTTTGAAGCCCAAATACTTCATGAAAATTTTCAACTTTTTTGAAGCCGAATTTCTTCATGAAAATTTTAAACTTTTTTGAAGCCCAAATACTTGATTAAAATTTTCAACTTTTTTGAAGCCGAATTTCTTCATGAATATTTTCAATTGACCCACCCCCCCTCACGAAAAAGTTGAAAAAAGACGAAACACCCCCGTCTTACGAAAAAGTTGAAAAAAGACGAAACACCCCCCCCTTGCGAAAACTTGTTTGAAGCCGAATTTCTTCATGAAAATTTTTAACTTTTTTGAAGCCGAATTTCTTCATGAATATTTTCAATTGACCCACCCCCCCTCACGAAAAAGTTGAAAAAAGACGAAAAACCCCCGTCTTACGAAAAAGTTGAAAAAAGACGAAACACCCCCCCCTTGCGAAAACTTGATTGAAGCCGAATTTCTTCATGAAAATTTTTTACTTTTTCGAAGCCGAATTTCTTCATGAATATTTTCAATTGACCCACCCCCGTTTACGAAAAAGTTGAAAAAAGACGAAACACCCCGCCCTTACGAAAAAGTTGAAAAAAGACGAAACACCCCCCCCTTGCGAAAACTTTTTTGAAGCCGAATTTCTTCATGAATATTTTCAATTGGCCCACCCCCGTTTACGAAAAAGTTGAAAAAAGACGAAACACCCCCGTTTACGAAAAAGTTGAAAAAAGACGAAACACCCCCCACTTGCGAAAACTTTTTTGAAGCCGAATTTCTTCATGAATATTTTCAATTGACCCACCCCCTCACGAAAAAGTTGAAAAAAGACGAAACACACCCCTCTTACGAAAAAGTTGAAAAAAGACGAAACACCCCCCCTTACGAAAAAGTTGAAAAAAGACGAAACACCCCGCCCTTGCAAAAACTTTTTTGAAGCCAAATTTCTTCATGAAAATTTTCAACTTTTTTGAAGCCCAAATACTTCATAAAAATTTTCAACTTTTTTGAAGTCGAATTTCTTCATGAATATTTTCAATTGACCCACCCCCCCTCACGAAAAAGTTGAAAAAAGAAGAAACACCCCCATCTTACGAAAAAGTTGAAAAAAGACGAAACACCCCCCCTTGCGAAAACTTTTTTGAAGCCGAATTTCTTCATGAACAATTTAAACTTTTTTGAAGCCGAATTTCTTCATGAAAATTTAAAAAATTTTTGAAGCCCAAATACTTCATGAAAATGTTCAACTTTTTTGAAGCCAAATTTCTTCATGAATATTTTCAATTGACCCACCCCTGCTTACGAAAAAGTTGAAAAAAGACGACACACCCCCTCCTTACGAAAAAGTTGAAAAAAGACGAAACACCCCCACCTTGCGAAAACTTTTTTGAAGCCGAATTTCTTCATGAATATTTTCAATTGACCCACCCCCTCACGAAAAAGTTGAAAAAAGACGAAACACACCCCTCTTACGAAAAAGTTGAAAAAAGACGACACACCCCCCTTACGAAAAAGTTGAAAAAAGACGAAACACCCCGCCCTTGCGAAAACTTTTTTGAAGCCGAATTTCTTCATGAAAATTTTAAATTTTTTTGAAGCCCAAATACTTGATGAAAATTTTCAACTTTTTTGAAGCCGAATTTCTTCATGAATATTTTCAATTGACCCACCCCCCCTCACGAAAAAGTTGAAAAAAGAAGAAACACCCCCGTCTTACGAAAAAGTTGAAAAAAGACGAAACACCCCCCCCTTGCGAAAACTTGATTGAAGCCGAATTTCTTCATGAAAATTTTTTACTTTTTTGAAGCCGAATTTCTTCATGAATATTTTCAATTGACCAACCCCCGTTTACGAAAAAGTTGAAAAAAGACGAAACAACCCCCCCTTACGAAAAAGTTGAAAAAAGACGAAACACCCCCCCTTGCGAAAACTTTTTTGAAGCCGAATTTCTTCATGAATATTTTCAATTGACCCACCCCCGTTTACGAAAAAGTTGAAAAAAGACGAAACACCCCCCCTTACGAAAAAGTTGAAAAAAGACGAAACACCCCGCCCTTGCGAAAACTTTTTTGAAGCCAAATTTTTTCATGAAAATTTTCAACTTTTTTGAAGCCCAAATACTTCATGAAAATTTTCAACTTTTTTGAAGCTGAATTTCTTCATGAATATTTTCAATTGACCCACCCCCCCTCACGAAAAAGTTGAAAAAAGAAGAAACACCCCCATCTTACGAAAAAGTTTAAAAAAGACGAAACACCCCCCCTTGCGAAAACTTTTTTGAAGCCGAATTTCTTCATGAAAATTTTAAACTTTTTTGAAGCCGAATTTCTTCATGAAAATTTAAAAAAATTTTGAAGCCCAAATACTTCATGAAAATTTTCAACTTTTTTGAAGCCGAATTTCTTCATGAAAATTTTAAACTTTTTTGAAGCCCAAATACTTGATGAAAATTTTCAACTTTTTTGAAGCCGAATTTCTTCATGAAAATTTTTAACTTTTTTGAAGCCGAATTTCATCATGAATATTTTCAATTGACCCACCCCCCCTCACGAAAAAGTTGAAAAAAGACGAAACATCCCTGTCTTACGAAAAAGTTGAAAAAAGACGAAACACCCCCCCCTTGCGAAAACTTGATTGAAGCCGAATTTCTTCATGAAAATTTTTTACTTTTTCGAAGCCGAATTTCTTCATGAATATTTTCAATTGACCCACCCCCGTTTACGAAAAAGTTGAAAAAAGACGAAACACCCCCCCCTTACGAAAAAGTTGAAAAAAGACGAAACACCCCGCCCTTGCGAAAACTTTTTTGAAGCCAAATTTCTTCATGAAAATTTTCAACTTTTTTGAAGCCCAAATGCTTCATGAAAATTTTCAACTTTTTTGAAGTCGAATTTATTCATGAATATTTTCAATTGACCCACCCCCCCTCACGAAAAATTTGAAAAAAGACGAAACACCCCCCCTTGCGAAAACTTTTTTGAAGCCGAATTTCTTCATGAAAATTTTCAACTTTTTTCAAGCCCAAATACTTCATGAAAATGTTCAACTTTTTTGAAGCCCAAATACTTCATGAAAATTTTCAACTTTTTTGAAGCTGAATTTCTTCATGAAAATTTTAAACTTTTTTGAAGCCCAAATACTTCATGAAAATTTTCAACTTTTGAAGCCGAATTTCTTCATGAATATTTTCGATTGACCCACCCCCCTCACAAAAAAGTTGAAAAAAGACGAAACACCCCCCTCTTACGAAAAAGTTGAAAAAAGACGAAACACCCCCCCCTTACGAAAAAGTTGAAAAAAGACGAAACACCCCCCCTTACGAAAACATTTTTGAAGCCGAATTTCTTCATGAAAATTTTAAACTTTTTTGAAGCCCAAATACTTCATGAAAATTTTAAACTTTTTTGAAGCCCAAATACTTGATGAAAATTTTCAACTTTTTTGAAGCCGAATTTCTTCATGAATATTTTCAATTGACCCACCCCCCCTCACGAAAAAGTTGAAAAAAGACGAAACACCCCCGTCTTACGAAAAAGTTGAAAAAAGACGAAACACCCCCCCCTTGCGAAAACTTGTTTGAAGCCGAATTTCTTCATGAAAATTTTTAACTTTTTTGAAGCCGAATTTCTTCATGAATATTTTCAATTGACCCACCCCCGTTTACGAAAAAGTTGAAAAAAGACGAAACACCCCCCCCTTACGAAAAAGTTGAAAAAAGACGAAACACCCCCCCTTACGAAAAAGTTGAAAAAAGACGAAACACCCCGCCCTTGCGAAAACTTTTTTGAAGCCAAATTTCTTCATGAAAATTTTCAACTTTTTTGAAGCCCAAATACTTCATGAAAATTTTCAACTTTTTTGAAGCCGAATTTCTTCATGAATATTTTCAATTGACCCACCCCCCCTCACGAAAAAGTTGAAAAAAGAAGAAACACCCCAATCTTACGAAAAAGTTGAAAAAAGACGAAACACCCCCACTTGCGAAAACTTTTTTGAAGCCGAATTCCAAATGAAAATTTTAAACTTTTTTGAAGCCGAATTTCTTCATGAAAATTTAAAAAAATTTTGAAGCCCAAATACTTCAAGAAAATTTTCAACTTTTTTGAAGCCAAATTTCTTCATGAATATTTTCAATTGACCCACCCCTGCTTACGAAAAAGTTGAAAAAAGACGAAACACCCCCTCCTTACGAAAAAGTTGAAAAAAGACGAAACACCCCCCCCTTGCGAAAACTTTTTTGAAGCCGAATTTCTTCATGAATATTTTCAATTGACCCACCCCCTCACGAAAAAGTTGAAAAAAGACGAAACACCCCACTCTTACGAAAAAGTTGAAAAAAGACGAAACACCCCCCCCTTACGAAAAAGTTGAAAAAAGACGAAACACCCCCCCCTTGCGAAAACTTTTTTGAAGCCGAAATACTTCATGAAAATTTTAAACTTTTTTGAAGCCGAATTTCTTCATGAAAATTTTAAACTTTTTTGAAGCCCAAATACTTGATGAAAATTTTCAACTTTTTTGAAGCCGAATTTCTTCATGAATATTTTCAATTGACCCACCCCCCTCACGAAAAAGTTGAAAAAAGACGAAACACCCCCACCTTGCGAAAACTTTTTTGAAGCCGGATTTCTTCATGAAAATTTTAAACTTTTTTGAAGCCCAAATACTTCATGAAAATTTTCAACTTTTTTGAAGCCGAATTTCTTCATGAATACTTTCAATTGACCCACCCCCTCACGAAAAGGTTGAAAAAAGACGAAACACACCCCTCTTACGAAAAAGTTGAAAAAAGACGAAACACCCCCCCCTTACTAAAAAGTTGAAAAAAGACGAAACACCCCCCCCTTGCGAAAACTTTTTTGAAGCCGGATTTCTTCATGAAAATTTTAAACTTTTTTGAAGCCCAAATACTTCATGAAAATTTTCAACTTTTTTGAAGCCGAATTTCTTCATGAATATTTTCAACTTTTTTGAATCCCAAATACTTCATGAAAATTTTCAACTTTTTTGAAGCCGAATTTCTTCATGAATATTTTCAATTGACCCACCCCCCCTCACGAAAAAGTTGAAAAAAGACGAAACACCCCCCTCTTACGAAAAAGTTGAAAAAAGACGAAACACCCCCCCCTTGCGAAAACTTTTTTGAAGCCGAATTTCTTCATGAAAATTTTCAACTTTTTTGAAGCCCAAATACTTCATGAAAATTTTAAACTTTTTTGAAGCCAAATTTCTTCATGAAAATTTTAAACTTTTTTGAAGCCCAAATACTTCATGAAAATTTTCAACTTTTTTGAAGCCGAATTTCTTCTTGAAAATTTTCAACTTTTTTGAAGCCCAAATACTTGATGAAAATTTTCAACTTTTTTGAAGCCGAATTTCTTCATGAATATTTTCAATTGACCCACCCCCCTCACGAAAAAATTGAAAAAAGACGAAACACCCCCCCCTTACGAAAAAGTTGAAAAAAGACGAAACACCCCCACCTTGCGAAAACTTTTCTGAAGCCGAATTTCTTCATGAATATTTTCAACTTTTTTGAAGCCCAAATACTTCATGAAAATGTTCAACTTTTTTGAAGCCGAATTTCTTCATGAATATTTTCAATTGCCCCACCCCCCCTCACGAAAAAGTTGAAAAAAGACGAAACACCCCCCTCTTACGAAAAAGTTGAAAAAAGACGAAACACCCCCCCCTTACGAAAAAGTTGAAAAAAGACGAAACACCCCCCCCTTGCGAAAACTTTTTTGAAGCCGAAATACTTCATGAAAATTTTAAACTTTTTTGAAGCCCAAATACTTGATGAAAATTTTCAACTTTTTTGAAGCCGAATTTCTTCATGAATATTTTCAATTGACCCACCCCCCTCACGAAAAAATTGAAAAAAGACGAAACACCCCCCCCCTTGCGAAAACTTTTTTGAAGCCGAAATACTTCATGAAAATTTTAAACTTTTTTGAAGCCGAATTTCTTCATGAAAATTTTAAACTTTTTTGAAGCCCAAATACTTGATGAAAATTTTCAACTTTTTTGAAGCCGAATTTCTTCATGAATATTTTCAATTGACCCACCCCCCTCACGAAAAAATTGAAAAAAGACGAAACACCCCCCCCTTGCGAAAACTTTTTTGAAGCCGAATTTCTTCATGAAAATTTTCAACTTTTTTGAAGCCCAAATACTTCATGAATATATTCAACTTTTTTGAAGCCGGATTTCTTCATGAAAATTTTAAACTTTTTTGAAGCCCAAATACTTCATGAAAATTTTCAACTTTTTTGAAGCCGAATTTCTTCATGAATACTTTCAATTGACCCACCCCCTCACGAAAAGGTTGAAAAAAGACGAAACACACCCCTCTTACGAAAAAGTTGAAAAAAGACGAAACACCCCCCCTTACGAAAAAGTTGAAAAAAGACGAAACACCCCCCCCTTGCGAAAACTTTTTTGAAGCCGGATTTCTTCATGAAAATTTTAAACTTTTTTGAAGCCCAAATACTTCATGAAAATTTTCAACTTTTTTGAAGCCGAATTTCTTCATGAATATTTTCAACTTTTTTGAATCCCAAATACTTCATGAAAATTTTCAACTTTTTTGAAGCCGAATTTCTTCATGAATATTTTCAATTGACCCACCCCCCCTCACGAAAAAGTTGAAAAAAGACGAAACACCCCCCTCTTACGAAAAAGTTGAAAAAAGACGAAACACCCCCCCCTTACGAAAAAGTTGAAAAAAGACGAAACACCCCCCCCTTGCGAAAACTTTTTTGAAGCCGAATTTCTTCATGAAAATTTTCAACTTTTTTGAAGCCCAAATACTTCATGAAAATTTTAAACTTTTTTGAAGCCAAATTTCTTCATGAAAATTTTAAACTTTTTTGAAGCCCAAATACTTCATGAAAATTTTCAACTTTTTTGAAGCCGAATTTCTTCTTGAAAATTTTCAACTTTTTTGAAGCCCAAATACTTGATGAAAATTTTCAACTTTTTTGAAGCCGAATTTCTTCATGAATATTTTCAATTGACCCACCCCCCTCACGAAAAAATTGAAAAAAGACGAAACACCCCCCCCTCACGAAAAAGTTGAAAAAAGACGAAACACCCCCACCTTGCGAAAACTTTTCTGAAGCCGAATTTCTTCATGAATATTTTCAACTTTTTTGAAGCCCAAATACTTCATGAAAATGTTCAACTTTTTTGAAGCCGAATTTCTTCATGAATATTTTCAATTGCCCCACCCCCCCTCACGAAAAAGTTGAAAAAAGACGAAACACCCCCCTCTTACGAAAAAGTTGAAAAAAGACGAAACACCCCCCCCTTACGAAAAAGTTGAAAAAAGACGAAACACCCCCCCCTTGCGAAAACTTTTTTGAAGCCGAAATACTTCATGAAAATTTTAAACTTTTTTGAAGCCGAATTTCTTCATGAAAATTTTAAACTTTTTTGAAGCCCAAATACTTCATGAAAATTTTCAACTTTTTTGAAGCCGAATTTCTTCATGAATATTTTCAACTTTTTTGAATCCCAAATACTTCATGAAAATTTTCAACTTTTTTGAAGCCGAATTTCTTCATGAATATTTTCAATTGACCCACCCCCCCTCACGAAAAAGTTGAAAAAAGACGAAACACCCCCCTCTTACGAAAAAGTTGAAAAAAGACGAAACACCCCCCCCTTACGAAAAAGTTGAAAAAAGACGAAACACCCCCCCCTTGCGAAAACTTTTTTGAAGCCGAATTTCTTCATGAAAATTTTCAACTTTTTTGAAGCCCAAATACTTCATGAAAATTTTAAACTTTTTTGAAGCCAAATTTCTTCATGAAAATTTTAAACTTTTTTGAAGCCCAAATACTTCATGAAAATTTTCAACTTTTTTGAAGCCGAATTTCTTCTTGAAAATTTTCAACTTTTTTGAAGCCCAAATACTTGAAGAAAATTTTCAACTTTTTTGAAGCCGAATTTCTTCATGAATATTTTCAATTGACCCACCCCCCTCACGAAAAAATTGAAAAAAGACGAAACACCCCCCCCTTACGAAAAAGTTGAAAAAAGACGAAACACCCCCACCTTGCGAAAACTTTTCTGAAGCCGAATTTCTTCATGAATATTTTCAACTTTTTTGAAGCCCAAATACTTCATGAAAATGTTCAACTTTTTTGAAGCCGAATTTCTTCATGAATATTTTCAATTGCCCCACCCCCCCTCACGAAAAAGTTGAAAAAAGACGAAACACCCCCCTCTTACGAAAAAGTTGAAAAAAGACGAAACACCCCCCCCTTACGAAAAAGTTGAAAAAAGACGAAACACCCCCCCCTTGCGAAAACTTTTTTGAAGCCGAAATTCTTCATGAAAATTTTAAACTTTTTTGAAGCCCAAATACTTCATGAAAATTTTCAACTTTTTTGAAGCCGAATTTCTTCATGAATATTTTCAACTTTTTTGAATCCCAAATACTTCATGAAAATTTTCAACTTTTTTGAAGCCGAATTTCTTCATGAATATTTTCAATTGACCCACCCCCCCTCACGAAAAAGTTGAAAAAAGACGAAACACCCCCCTCTTACGAAAAAGTTGAAAAAAGACGAAACACCCCCCCCTTACGAAAAAGTTGAAAAAAGACGAAACACCCCCCCCTTGCGAAAACTTTTTTGAAGCCGAATTTCTTCATGAAAATTTTCAACTTTTTTGAAGCCCAAATACTTCATGAAAATTTTAAACTTTTTTGAAGCCAAATTTCTTCATGAAAATTTTAAACTTTTTTGAAGCCCAAATACTTCATGAAAATTTTCAACTTTTTTGAAGCCGAATTTCTTCTTGAAAATTTTCAACTTTTTTGAAGCCCAAATACTTGATGAAAATTTTCAACTTTTTTGAAGCCGAATTTCTTCATGAATATTTTCAATTGACCCACCCCCCTCACGAAAAAATTGAAAAAAGACGAAACACCCCCACCTTGCGAAAACTTTTCTGAAGCCGAATTTCTTCATGAATATTTTCAACTTTTTTGAAGCCCAAATACTTCATGAAAATGTTCAACTTTTTTGAAGCCGAATTTCTTCATGAATATTTTCAATTGCCCCACCCCCCCTCACGAAAAAGTTGAAAAAAGACGAAACACCCCCCTCTCACGAAAAAGTTGAAAAAAGACGAAACACCCCCCCCTTACGAAAAAGTTGAAAAAAGACGAAACACCCCCCCCTTGCGAAAACTTTTTTGAAGCCGAAATACTTCATGAAAATTTTAAACTTTTTTGAAGCCGAATTTCTTCATGAAAATTTTCAACTTTTTTGAAGCCCAAATACTTCATGAAAATTTTAAACTTTTTTGAAGCCAAATCTCTTCATGAAAATTTTCAACTTTTTTGAAGCCCAAATACTTCATGAATATATTCAACTTTTCTGAAGCCGAAATCCTTCATGAAAATTTTCAACTTTTTTGAAGCCCAAATACTTGATGAAAATTTTCAACTTTTTTGAAGCCGAATTTCTTCAAGAATATTTTCAATTGACCCACCCCCCTCACGAAAAAGTTGAAAAAAGACGAAACACCCCCCCCTCACGAAAAAGTTGAAAAAAGACGAAACACCCCCACCTTGCGAAAACTTTTTTGAAGCCGGATTTCTTCATGAAAATTTTAAACTTTTTTGAAGCCCAAATACTTCATGAAAATTTTCAACTTTTTTGAAGCCGAATTTCTTCATGAATACTTTCAATTGACCCACCCCCTCACGAAAAGGTTGAAAAAAGACGAAACACACCCCTCTTACGAAAAAGTTGAAAAAAGACGAAACACCCCCCCCTTACTAAAAAGTTGAAAAAAGACGAAACACCCCCCCCTTGCGAAAACTTTTTTGAAGCCGGATTTCTTCATGAAAATTTTAAACTTTTTTGAAGCCCAAATACTTCATGAAAATTTTCAACTTTTTTGAAGCCGAATTTCTTCATGAATATTTTCAACTTTTTTGAATCCCAAATACTTCATGAAAATTTTCAACTTTTTTGAAGCCGAATTTCTTCATGAATATTTTCAATTGACCCACCCCCCCTCACGAAAAAGTTGAAAAAAGACGAAACACCCCCCTCTTACGAAAAAGTTGAAAAAAGACGAAACACCCCCCCCTTGCGAAAACTTTTTTGAAGCCGAATTTCTTCATGAAAATTTTAAACTTTTTTGAAGCCCAAATACTTCATGAAAATTTTAAACTTTTTTGAAGCCAAATTTCTTCATGAAAATTTTAAACTTTTTTGAAGCCCAAATACTTCATGAAAATTTTCAACTTTTTTGAAGCCGAATTTCTTCTTGAAAATTTTCAACTTTTTTGAAGCCCAAATACTTGATGAAAATTTTCAACTTTTTTGAAGCCGAATTTCTTCATGAATATTTTCAATTGACCCACCCCCCTCACGAAAAAATTGAAAAAAGACGAAACACCCCCCCCTTACGAAAAAGTTGAAAAAAGACGAAACACCCCCACCTTGCGAAAACTTTTCTGAAGCCGAATTTCTTCATGAATATTTTCAACTTTTTTGAAGCCCAAATACTTCATGAAAATGTTCAACTTTTTTGAAGCCGAATTTCTTCATGAATATTTTCAATTGCCCCACCCCCCCTCACGAAAAAGTTGAAAAAAGACGAAACACCCCCCTCTTACGAAAAAGTTGAAAAAAGACGAAACACCCCCCCTTTACGAAAAAGTTGAAAAAAGACGAAACACCCCCCCCTTGCGAAAACTTTTTTGAAGCCGAAATACTTCATGAAAATTTTAAACTTTTTTGAAGCCCAAATACTTGATGAAAATTTTCAACTTTTTTGAAGCCGAATTTCTTCATGAATATTTTCAATTGACCCACCCCCCTCACGAAAAAATTGAAAAAAGACGAAACACCCCCCCCTTACGAAAAAGTTGAAAAAAGACGAAACACCCCCACCTTGCGAAAACTTTTCTGAAGCCGAATTTCTTCATGAATATTTTCAACTTTTTTGAAGCCCAAATACTTCATGAAAATGTTCAACTTTTTTGAAGCCGAATTTCTTCATGAATATTTTCAATTGCCCCACCCCCCCTCACGAAAAAGTTGAAAAAAGACGAAACACCCCCCTCTTACGAAAAAGTTGAAAAAAGACGAAACACCCCCCCCTTACGAAAAAGTTGAAAAAAGACGAAACACCCCCCCCTTGCGAAAACTTTTTTGAAGCCGAAATACTTCATGAAAATTTTAAACTTTTTTGAAGCCCAAATACTTGATGAAAATTTTCAACTTTTTTGAAGCCGAATTTCTTCATGAATATTTTCAATTGACCCACCCCCCTCACGAAAAAATTGAAAAAAGACGAAACACCCCCCCCCTTGCGAAAACTTTTTTGAAGCCGAAATACTTCATGAAAATTTTAAACTTTTTTGAAGCCGAATTTCTTCATGAAAATTTTAAACTTTTTTGAAGCCCAAATACTTGATGAAAATTTTCAACTTTTTTGAAGCCGAATTTCTTCATGAATATTTTCAATTGACCCACCCCCCTCACGAAAAAATTGAAAAAAGACGAAACACCCCCCCCTTGCGAAAACTTTTTTGAAGCCGAATTTCTTCATGAAAATTTTCAACTTTTTTGAAGCCCAAATACTTCATGAATATATTCAACTTTTTTGAAGCCGGATTTCTTCATGAAAATTTTAAACTTTTTTGAAGCCCAAATACTTCATGAAAATTTTCAACTTTTTTGAAGCCGAATTTCTTCATGAATATTTTCAATTGACCCACCCCCCCTCACGAAAAGGTTGAAAAAAGACGAAACACACCCCTCTTACGAAAAAGTTGAAAAAAGACGAAACACCCCCCCTTACGAAAAAGTTGAAAAAAGACGAAACACCCCCCCCTTGCGAAAACTTTTTTGAAGCCGGATTTCTTCATGAAAATTTTAAACTTTTTTGAAGCCCAAATACTTCATGAAAATTTTCAACTTTTTTGAAGCCGAATTTCTTCATGAATATTTTCAACTTTTTTGAATCCCAAATACTTCATGAAAATTTTCAACTTTTTTGAAGCCGAATTTCTTCATGAATATTTTCAATTGACCCACCCCCCCTCACGAAAAAGTTGAAAAAAGACGAAACACCCCCCTCTTACGAAAAAGTTGAAAAAAGACGAAACACCCCCCCCTTACGAAAAAGTTGAAAAAAGACGAAACACCCCCCCCTTGCGAAAACTTTTTTGAAGCCGAAATACTTCATGAAAATTTTAAACTTTTTTGAAGCCGAATTTCTTCATGAAAATTTTCAACTTTTTTGAAGCCCAAATACTTCATGAAAATTTTAAACTTTTTTGAAGCCAAATCTCTTCATGAAAATTTTAAACTTTTTTGAAGCCCAAATACTTCATGAAAATTTTCAACTTTTTTGAAGCCGAATTTCTTCTTGAAAATTTTCAACTTTTTTGAAGCCCAAATACTTGATGAAAATTTTCAACTTTTTTGATGCCGAATTTCTTCATGAATATTTTCAATTGACCCACCCCCCTCACGAAAAAATTGAAAAAAGACGAAACACCCCCCCCCTTACGAAAAAGTTGAAAAAAGACGAAACACCCCCACCTTGCGAAAACTTTTCTGAAGCCGAATTTCTTCATGAATATTTTCAACTTTTTTGAAGCCCAAATACTTCATGAAAATGTTCAACTTTTTTGAAGCCGAATTTCTTCATGAATATTTTCAATTGCCCCACCCCCCCTCACGAAAAAGTTGAAAAAAGACGAAACACCCCCCTCTTACGAAAAAGTTGAAAAAAGACGAAACACCCCCCCCTTACGAAAAAGTTGAAAAAAGACGAAACACCCCCCCCTTGCGAAAACTTTTTTGAAGCCGAAATACTTCATGAAAATTTTAAACTTTTTTGAAGCCGAATTTCTTCATGAAAATTTTAAACTTTTTTGAAGCCCAAATACTTCATGAAAATTTTCAACTTTTTTGAAGCCGAATTTCTTCATGAATATTTTCAACTTTTTTGAATCCCAAATACTTCATGAAAATTTTCAACTTTTTTGAAGCCGAATTTCTTCATGAATATTTTCAATTGACCCACCCCCCCTCACGAAAAAGTTGAAAAAAGACGAAACACCCCCCTCTTACGAAAAAGTTGAAAAAAGACGAAACACCCCCCCCTTACGAAAAAGTTGAAAAAAGACGAAACACCCCCCCCTTGCGAAAACTTTTTTGAAGCCGAATTTCTTCATGAAAATTTTCAACTTTTTTGAAGCCCAAATACTTCATGAAAATTTTAAACTTTTTTGAAGCCAAATTTCTTCATGAAAATTTTAAACTTTTTTGAAGCCCAAATACTTCATGAAAATTTTCAACTTTTTTGAAGCCGAATTTCTTCTTGAAAATTTTCAACTTTTTTGAAGCCCAAATACTTGATGAAAATTTTCAACTTTTTTGAAGCCGAATTTCTTCATGAATATTTTCAATTGACCCACCCCCCTCACGAAAAAATTGAAAAAAGACGAAACACCCCCACCTTGCGAAAACTTTTCTGAAGCCGAATTTCTTCATGAATATTTTCAACTTTTTTGAAGCCCAAATACTTCATGAAAATGTTCAACTTTTTTGAAGCCGAATTTCTTCATGAATATTTTCAATTGCCCCACCCCCCCTCACGAAAAAGTTGAAAAAAGACGAAACACCCCCCTCTCACGAAAAAGTTGAAAAAAGACGAAACACCCCCCCCTTACGAAAAAGTTGAAAAAAGACGAAACACCCCCCCCTTGCGAAAACTTTTTTGAAGCCGAAATACTTCATGAAAATTTTAAACTTTTTTGAAGCCGAATTTCTTCATGAAAATTTTCAACTTTTTTGAAGCCCAAATACTTCATGAAAATTTTAAACTTTTTTGAAGCCAAATCTCTTCATGAAAATTTTAAACTTTTTTGAAGCCCAAATACTTCATGAAAATTTTCAACTTTTTTGAAGCCGAATTTCTTCTTGAAAATTTTCAACTTTTTTGAAGCCCAAATACTTGATGAAAATTTTCAACTTTTTTGATGCCGAATTTCTTCATGAATATTTTCAATTGACCCACCCCCCTCACGAAAAAATTGAAAAAAGACGAAACACCCCCCCCTTACGAAAAAGTTGAAAAAAGACGAAACACCCCCACCTTGCGAAAACTTTTCTGAAGCCGAATTTCTTCATGAATATTTTCAACTTTTTTGAAGCCCAAATACTTCATGAAAATGTTCAACTTTTTTGAAGCCGAATTTCTTCATGAATATTTTCAATTGCCCCACCCCCCCTCACGAAAAAGTTGAAAAAAGACGAAACACCCCCCTCTCACGAAAAAGTTGAAAAAAGACGAAACACCCCCCCCTTACGAAAAAGTTGAAAAAAGACGAAACACCCCCCCCTTGCGAAAACTTTTTTGAAGCCGAAATACTTCATGAAAATTTTAAACTTTTTTGAAGCCGAATTTCTTCATGAAAATTTTAAACTTTTTTGAAGCCCAAATACTTCATGAAAATTTTCAACTTTTTTGAAGCCGAATTTCTTCATGAATATTTTCAACTTTTTTGAATCCCAAATACTTCATGAAAATTTTAAACTTTTTTGAAGCAGAATTTCTTCATGAATATTTTCAATTGACCCACCCCCCCTCACGAAAAAGTTGAAAAAAGACGAAACACCCCCCTCATACGAAAAAGTTGAAAAAAGACGAAACACCCCCCCCTTACGAAAAAGTTGAAAAAAGACGAAACACCACCCCCTTGCGAAAAATTTTTTGAAGCCGAATTTCTTCATGAAAATTTTCAACTTTTTTGAATCCCAAATACTTCATGAAAATTTTAAACTTTTTTGAAGCCGAATTTCTTCATGAATATTTTCAATTGACCCACCCCCCCTCACGAAAAAGTTGAAAAAAGACGAAACACCCCCCTCATACGAAAAAGTTGAAAAAAGACGAAACACCCCCCCCTTACGAAAAAGTTGAAAAAAGACGAAACACCCCCCCCTTGCGAAAACTTTTTTGAAGCCGAATTTCTTCATGAAAATTTTCAACTTTTTTGAAGCCCAAATACTTCATGAAAATTTTAAACTTTTTTGAAGCCAAATTTCTTCATGAAAATTTTAAACTTTTTTGAAGCCCAAATACTTCATGAAAATTTTTAACTTTTTTGAAGCCGAATTTCTTCTTGAAAATTTTCAACTTTTTTGAAGCCCAAATACTTGATGAAAATTTTCAACTTTTTTGAAGCCGAATTTCTTCATGAATATTTTCAATTGACCCACCCCCCTCACGAAAAAATTGAAAAAAGACGAAACACCCCCCCCTTACGAAAAAGTTGAAAAAAGACGAAACACCCCACCCTTGCGAAAACTTTTTTGGAGCCGAATTTCTTCATGAAAATTTTCAACTTTTTTGAAGCCCAAATACTTCATGAATATATTCAACTTTTCTGAAGCCGAAATCCTTCATGAAAATTTTCAACTTTTTTGAAGCCCAAATACTTCATGAAAATTTTCAACTTTTTTGAAGCCGAATTTCTTCATGAAAATTTTCAACTTTTTTGAAGCCGAATTTCTTCATGAATATTTTCAATTGACCCACCCCCCCTCACGAAAAAGTTGAAAAACAACGAAACACCCCCCTCTTAGGAAAAAGTTGAAAAAAGACGAAACACCCCCCCCCTTACAAAAAAGTTGAAAAAAGACGAAACACCCCCCCCTTGCGAAAACTTTTTTGAAGCCGAATTTCTTCATGAAAATTTTCAACTTTTTTGAAGCCCAAATACTTCATGAAAATTTTCAACTTTTTTGAAGCCGAATTTCTTCATGAATACTTTCAATTGACCCACCCCCCTCACGAAAAAGTTGAAAAAAGACGAAACACCCCCCCCTTACGAAAAAGTTGAAAAAAGACGAAACACCCCCCCTTGCGAAAACTTTTTTGAAGCCGGATTTCTTCATGAAAATTTTAAACTTTTTTGAAGCCCAAATACTTCATGAAAATTTTCAACTTTTTTGAAGCCGAATTTCTTCATGAATATTTTCAACTTTTTTGAAGCCCAAATACTTCATGAAAATTTTAAACTTTTTTGAAGCCGAATTTCTTCATGAATACTTTCAATTGACCCACCCCCCTCACGAAAAAGTTGAAAAAAGACGAAACACCCCCCCTTACGAAAAAGTTGAAAAAAGACGAAACACCCCCCCCTTGCGAAAACTTTTTTGAAGCCGAATTTCTTCATGAATACTTTCAATTGACCCACCCCCTCACGAAAAGGTTGAAAAAAGACGAAACACACCCCTCTTACGAAAAAGTTGAAAAAAGACGAAACACCCCCCCCTTACGAAAAAGTTGAAAAAAGACGAAACACCCCCCCCTTGCGAAAACTTTTTTGAAGCCGGATTTCTTCATGAAAATTGTAAACTTTTTTGAAGCCCAAATACTTCATGAAAATTTTCAACTTTTTTGAAGCCGAATTTCTTCATGAATATTTTCAACTTTTTTGAAGCCCAAATACTTCATGAAAATTTTCAACTTTTTTGAAGCCGAATTTCTTCATGAATATTTTCAATTGACCCACCCCCCCTCACTAAAAAGTTGAAAAAAGACGAAACACCCCCCCCTTACGAAAAAGTTGAAAAAAGACGAAACACCCCCCCCTTGCGAAAACTTTTTTGAAGCCGAATTTCTTCATGAATATATTCAACTTTTCTGAAGCCGAAATCCTTCATGAAAATTTTCAACTTTTTTGAAGCCCAAATACTTGATGAATATTTTCAACTTTTTTGAAGCCCAAATACTTCATGGAAATTTTCAACTTTTTTGAAGCCGAATTTCTTCATGAATATTTTCAATTGACCCACCCCCCCTCACGAAAAAGTTGAAAAAAGACGAAACACCCCCCTCTTACGAAAAAGTTGAAAAAAGACGAAACACCCCCCCCTTACGAAAAAGTTGAAAAAAGACGAAACACCCCCCCCTTGCGAAAACTTTTTTGAAGCCGGATTTCTTCATGAAAATTGTAAACTTTTTTGAAGCCCAAATACTTCATGAAAATTTTCAACTTTTTTGAAGCCGAATTTCTTCATGAATATTTTCAACTTTTTTGAATCCCAAATACTTCATGAAAATTTTCAACTTTTTTGAAGCCGAATTTCTTCATGAATATTTTCAATTGACCCACCCCCCCTCACGAAAAAGTTGAAAAAAGACGAAACACCCCCCTCTTACGAAAAAGTTGAAAAAAGACGAAACACCCCCCCTTACGACAAAGTTGAAAAAAGACGAAACACCCCCCCCTTGCGAAAACTTTTTTGAAGCCGAATTTCTTCATGAAAATTTTCAACTTTTTTGAAGCCCAAATACTTCATGAAAATTTTAAACTTTTTTGAAGCCGAATTTCTTCATGAATACTTTCAATTGACCCACCCCCCTCACGAAAAAGTTGAAAAAAGACGAAACACCCCCCCCATTACGAAAAAGTTGAAAAAAGACGAAACACCCCCCCCTTGCGAAAACTTTTTTGAAGCCGAATTTCTTCATGAATACTTTCAATTGACCCACCCCCCTCACGAAAAAGTTGAAAAAAGACGAAACACCCCCCCCTTACGAAAAAGTTGAAAAAAGACGAAACACCCCCCCTTACGAAAAAGTTGAAAAAAGACGAAACACCCCCCCCTTGCGAAAACTTTTTTGAAGCCGGATTTCTTCATGAAAATTTTAAAATTTTTTGAAGCCCAAGTACTTCATGAAAATTTTCAACTTTTTTGAAGCCGAATTTCTTCATGAATATTTTCAATTGACCCACCCCCCCTCACGAAAAAGTTGAAAAAAGACGAAACACCCCCCTCTTACGAAAAAGTTGAAAAAAGACGAAACACCCCCCCCTTACAAAAAAGTTGAAAAAAGACGAAACACCCCCCCCTTGCGAAAACTTTTTTGAAGCCGAATTTCTTCATGAAAATTTTCAACTTTTTTGAAGCCCAAATACTTCATGAAAATTTTCAACTTTTTTGAAGCCGAATTTCTTCATGAATATTTTCAACTTTTTTGAAGCCCAAATACTTCATGAAAATTTTCAACTTTTTTGAAGCCGAATTTCTTCATGAATATTTTCAATTGACCCACCCCCCCTCACGAAAAAGTTGAAAAAAGACGAAACACCCCCCTCTTACGAAAAAGTTGAAAAAAGACGAAACACCCCCCCCTTACAAAAAAGTTGAAAAAAGACGAAACACCCCCCCCTTGCGAAAACTTTTTTGAAGCCGAATTTCTTCATGAAAATTTTCAACTTTTTTGAAGCCCAAATACTTCATGAAAATTTTAAACTTTTTTGAAGCCAAATTTCTTCATGAAAATTTTCAACTTTTTTGAAGCCCAAATACTTCATGAAAATTTTCAACTTTTTTGAAGCCGAATTTCTTCATGAATATTTTCAATTGACCCACCCCCCTCACGAAAAAATTGAAAAAAGACGAAACACCACCCCCTTACGAAAAAGTTGAAAAAAGACGAAACACCCCCACCTTGCGAAAACTTTTCTGAAGCCGAATTTCTTCATGAAAATTTTAAACTTTTTTGAAGCCCAAATACTTCATGAAAATTTTCAACTTTTTTGAAGCCGAATTTCTTCATGAATATTTTCAACTTTTTTGAAGCCCAAATACTTCATGAAAATGTTCAACTTTTTTGAAGCCGAATTTCTTCATGAATATTTATAATTGACCCACCCCCCCTCACGAAAAAGTTGAAAAAAGACGAAACACCCCCCTCTTACGAAAAAGTTGAAAAAAGACGAAACACCCCCCCTTACGGAAAAGTTGAAAAAAGACGAAACACCCCCCCCTTGCGAAAACTTTTTTGAAACCGAAATACTTCATGAAAATTTTAAACTTTTTTGAAGCCGAATTTCTTCATGAAAATTTTCAACTTTTTTGAAGCCCAAATACTTCATGAATATATTCAACTTTTCTGAAGCCGAAATCCTTCATGAAAATTTTCAACTTTTTTGAAGCCCAAATACTTGATGAATATTTTCAACTTTTTTGAAGCCCAAATACTTCATGAAAATTTTCAACTTTTTTGAAGCCGAATTTCTTCATGAATATTTTCAATTGACCCACCCCCCCTCACGAAAAAGTTGAAAAAAGACGAAACACCCCCCTCTTACGAAAAAGTTGAAAAAAGACGAAAAACCCCCCCCTTACGAAAAAGTTGAAAAAAGACGAAACACCCCCCCTGACGAAAAAGTTGAAAAAAGACGAAACACCCCCCCCTTGCGAAAACTTTTTTGAAGCCGGATTTCTTCATGAAAATTTTAAACTTTTTTGAAGCCCAAATACTTCATGAAAATTTTCAACTTTTTTGAAGCCGAATTTCTTCATGAATATTTTCAACTTTTTTGAAGCCCAAATACTTCATGAAAATTTTTTACTTTTTTGAAGCCGAATTTCTTCATGAATATTTTCAATTGACCCACCCCCCCTCACGAAAAAGTTGAAAAAAGACGAAACACCCCCCTCTTACGAAAAAGTTGAAAAAAGACGAAACACCCCCCCCTTACGAAAAAGTTGAAAAAAGACGAAACACCCCCCCCTGCGAAAACTTTTTTGAAGCCGAATTTCTTCATGAAAATTTTCAACTTTTTTGAAGCCCAAATACTTCATGAAAATTTTAAACTTTTTTGAAGCCAAATTTCTTCATGAAAATTTTCAACTTTTTTGAAGCCCAAATACTTCATGAAAATTTTCAACTTTTTTGAAGCCGAATTTCTTCATGAAAATTTTCAACTTTTTTGAAGCCCAAATACTTGATGAAAATTTTCAACTTTTTTGAAGCCGAATTTCTTCATGAATATTTTCAATTGACCCACCCCCGTCACGAAAAAATTGAAAAAAGACGAAACACCCCCCCCTTACGAAAAAGTTGAAAAAAGACGAAACACCCCCACCTTGCGAAAACTTTTCTGAAGCCGAATTTCTTCATGAAAATTTTAAACTTTTTTGAAGCCCAAATACTTCATGAAAATTTTCAACTTTTTTGAAGCCGAATTTCTTCATGAATATTTTCAACTTTTTTGAAGCCCAAATACTTCATGAAAATGTTCAACTTTTTTGAAGCCGAATTTCTTCATGAATATTTATAATTGACCCACCCCCCCTCACGAAAAAGTTGAAAAAAGACGAAACACCCCCCTCTTACGAAAAAGTTGAAAAAAGACGAAACACCCCCCCTTACGGAAAAGTTGAAAAAAGACGAAACACCCCCCCCTTGCGAAAACTTTTTTGAAGCCGAAATACTTCATGAAAATTTTAAACTTTTTTGAAGCCGAATTTCTTCATGAAAATTTTCAACTTTTTTGAAGCCCAAATACTTCATGAATATATTCAACTTTTCTGAAGCCGAAATCCTTCATGAAAATTTTCAACTTTTTTGAAGCCCAAATACTTGATGAATATTTTCAACTTTTTTGAAGCCCAAATACTTCATGAAAATTTTCAACTTTTTTGAAGCCGAATTTCTTCATGAATATTTTCAACTTTTTTGAAGCCCAAATACTTCATGAAAATGTTCAACTTTTTTGAAGCCGAATTTCTTCATGAATATTTATAATTGACCCACCCCCCCTCACGAAAAAGTTGAAAAAAGACGAAACACCCCCCTCTTACGAAAAAGTTGAAAAAAGACGAAACACCCCCCCTTACGGAAAAGTTGAAAAAAGATGAAACACCCCCCCCTTGCGAAAACTTTTTTGAAGCCGAAATACTTCATGAAAATTTTAAACTTTTTTGAAGCCGAATTTCTTCATGAAAATTTTAAACTTTTTTGAAGCCCAAATACTTCATGAATATATTCAACTTTTCTGAAGCCGAAATCCTTCATGAAAATTTTCAACTTTTTTGAAGCCCAAATACTTGATGAATATTTTCAACTTTTTTGAAGCCCAAATACTTCATGAAAATTTTCAACTTTTTTGAAGCAGAATTTCTTCATGAATATTTTCAATTGACCCACCCCCCCTCACGAAAAAGTTGAAAAAAGACGAAACACCCCCCTCTTACGAAAAAGTTGAAAAAAGACGAAACACCCCCCCCCTTACGAAAAAGGTGAAAAAAGACGAAACACCCCCCCCTTGCGAAAACTTTTTTGAAGCCGGATTTCTTCATGAAAATTTTAAACTTTTTTGAAGCCCAAATACTTCATGAAAATTTTCAACTTTTTTGAAGCCGAATTTCTTCATGAATATTTTCAATTGACCCACCCCCCCTCACGAAAAAGTTGAAAAAAGACGAAACACCCCCCTCTTACGAAAAAGTTGAAAAAAGACGAAACACCCCCCCCTTACGAAAAAGTTGAAAAAAGACGAAACACCCCCCCTGACGAAAAAGTTGAAAAAAGACGAAACACCCCCCCCTTGCGAAAACTTTTTTGAAGCCGGATTTCTTCATGAAAATTTTAAACTTTTTTGAAGCCCAAATACTTCATGAAAATTTTCAACTTTTTTGAAGCCGAATTTCTTCATGAATATTTTCAACTTTTTTGAAGCCCAAATACTTCATGAAAATTTTCAACTTTTTTGAAGCCGAATTTCTTCATGAATATTTTCAATTGACCCACCCCCCCTCACGAAAAAGTTGAAAAAAGACGAAACACCCCCCTCTTACGAAAAAGTTGAAAAAAGACGAAACACCCCCCCCTTACGAAAAAGTTGAAAAAAGACGAAACACCCCCCCCTGCGAAAACTTTTTTGAAGCCGAATTTCTTCATGAAAATTTTCAACTTTTTTGAAGCCCAAATACTTCATGAAAATTTTAAACTTTTTTGAAGCCAAATTTCTTCATGAAAATTTTCAACTTTTTTGAAGCCCAAATACTTCATGAAAATTTTCAACTTTTTTGAAGCCGAATTTCTTCATGAAAATTTTCAACTTTTTTGAAGCCCAAATACTTGATGAAAATTTTCAACTTTTTTGAAGCCGAATTTCTTCATGAATATTTTCAATTGACCCACCCCCCTCACGAAAAAATTGAAAAAAGACGAAACACCCCCCCCTTACGAAAAAGTTGAAAAAAGACGAAACACCCCCACCTTGCGAAAACTTTTCTGAAGCCGAATTTCTTCATGAAAATTTTAAACTTTTTTGAAGCCCAAATACTTCATGAAAATTTTCAACTTTTTTGAAGCCGAATTTCTTCATGAATATTTTCAACTTTTTTGAAGCCCAAATACTTCATGAAAATGTTCAACTTTTTTGAAGCCGAATTTCTTCATGAATATTTATAATTGACCCACCCCCCCTCACGAAAAAGTTGAAAAAAGACGAAACACCCCCCTCTTACGAAAAAGTTGAAAAAAGACGAAACACCCCCCCTTACGGAAAAGTTGAAAAAAGACGAAACACCCCCCCCTTGCGAAAACTTTTTTGAAGCCGAAATACTTCATGAAAATTTTAAACTTTTTTGAAGCCGAATTTCTTCATGAAAATTTTCAACTTTTTTGAAGCCCAAATACTTCATGAATATATTCAACTTTTCTGAAGCCGAAATCCTTCATGAAAATTTTCAACTTTTTTGAAGCCCAAATACTTGATGAATATTTTCAACTTTTTTGAAGCCCAAATACTTCATGAAAATTTTCAACTTTTTTGAAGCCGAATTTCTTCATGAATATTTTCAACTTTTTTGAAGCCCAAATACTTCATGAAAATGTTCAACTTTTTTGAAGCCGAATTTCTTCATGAATATTTATAATTGACCCACCCCCCCTCACGAAAAAGTTGAAAAAAGACGAAACACCCCCCTCTTACGAAAAAGTTGAAAAAAAACGAAACACCCCCCCTTACGGAAAAGTTGAAAAAAGACGAAACACCCCCCCCTTGCGAAAACTTTTTTGAAGCCGAAATACTTCATGAAAATTTTAAACTTTTTTGAAGCCGAATTTCTTCATGAAAATTTTCAACTTTTTTGAAGCCCAAATACTTCATGAATATATTCAACTTTTCTGAAGCCGAAATCCTTCATGAATATTTTCAACTTTTTTGAAGCCCAAATACTTCATGAAAATGTTCAACTTTTTTGAAGCCGAATTTCTTCATGAATATTTATAATTGACCCACCCCCCCTCACGAAAAAGTTGAAAAAAGACGAAACACCCCCCTCTTACGAAAAAGTTGAAAAAAGACGAAACACCCCCCCTTACGGAAAAGTTGAAAAAAGACGAAACACCCCCCCCTTGCGAAAACTTTTTTGAAGCCGAAATACTTCATGAAAATTTTAAACTTTTTTGAAGCCGAATTTCTTCATGAAAATTTTCAACTTTTTTGAAGCCCAAATACTTCATGAATATATTCAACTTTTCTGAAGCCGAAATCCTTCATGACAATTTTCAACTTTTTTGAAGCCCAAATACTTGATGAATATTTTCAACTTTTTTGAAGCCCAAATACTTCATGAAAATTTTCAACTTTTTTGAAGCCGAATTTCTTCATGAATATTTTCAACTTTTTTGAAGCCCAAATACTTCATGAAAATGTTCAACTTTTTTGAAGCCGAATTTCTTCATGAATATTTATAATTGACCCACCCCCCCTCACGAAAAAGTTGAAAAAAGACGAAACACCCCCCTCTTACGAAAAAGTTGAAAAAAGACGAAACACCCCCCCTTACGGAAAAGTTGAAAAAAGACGAAACACCCCCCCCTTGCGAAAACTTTTTTGAAGCCGAAATACTTCATGAAAATTTTAAACTTTTTTGAAGCCGAATTTCTTCATGAAAATTTTCAACTTTTTTGAAGCCCAAATACTTCATGAATATATTCAACTTTTCTGAAGCCGAAATCCTTCATGAAAATTTTCAACTTTTTTGAAGCCCAAATACTTGATGAATATTTTCAACTTTTTTGAAGCCCAAATACTTCATGAAAATTTTCAACTTTTTTGAAGCAGAATTTCTTCATGAATATTTTCAATTGACCCACCCCCCCTCACGAAAAAGTTGAAAAAAGACGAAACACCCCCCTCTTACGAAAAAGTTGAAAAAAGACGAAACACCCCCCCCTTACGAAAAAGGTGAAAAAAGACGAAACACCCCCCCCTTGCGAAAACTTTTTTGAAGCCGGATTTCTTCATGAAAATTTTAAACTTTTTTGAAGCCCAAATACTTGATGAAAATTTTCAACTTTTTTGAAGCCGAATTTTTTCATGAATATTTTCAACTTTTTTGAATCCCAAATACTTCATGAAAATTTTCAACTTTTTTGAAGCCGAATTTCTTCATGAATATTTTCAATTGACCCACCACCCCTCACGAAAAAGTTGAAAAAAGACGAAACACCCCCCTCTTACGAAAAAGTTGAAAAAAGACGAAACACCCCCCCCTTACGACAAAGTTGAAAAAAGACGAAACACCCCCCCCTTGCGAAAACTTTTTTGAAGCCGAATTTCTTCATGAAAATTTTCAACTTTTTTTAGCCCAAATACTTCATGAAAATTTTCAACTTTTTTGAAGCCGAATTTCTTCATGAAAATTTTAAACTTTTTTGAAGCCCAAATACTTCATGAAAATTTTCAATTTTTTTGAAGCCGAATTTCTTCATGAATATTTTCAACTTTTTTGAAGCCCAAATACTTCATGAAAATTTTCAACTTTTTTGAAGCCGAATTTCTTCATGAATATTTTCAATTGACCCACCCCCCTCACGAAAAAGTTGAAAAAAGACGAAACACCCCCCTCTTACGAAAAAGTTGAAAAAAGACGAAACACCCCCCCCTTACGAAAAAGTTGAAAAAAGACGAAACACCCCCCCCCTTGCGAAAACTTTTTTGAAGCCGGATTTCTTCATGAAAATTTTAAACTTTTTTGAAGCCCAAATACTTCATGAAAATTTTCAACTTTTTTGAAGCCGAATTTCTTCATGAATATTTTCAACTTTTTTGAATCCCAAATACTTCATGAAAATTTTCAACTTTTTTGAAGCCGAATTTCTTCATGAATATTTTCAATTGACCCACCCCCCCTCACGAAAAAGTTGAAAAAAGACGAAACACCCCCCTCTTACGAAAAAGTTGAAAAAAGACGAAACACCCCCCCCTTACGACAAAGTTGAAAAAAGACGAAACACCCCCCCCTTGCGAAAACTTTTTTGAAGCCGAATTTCTTCATGAATATTTTCAACTTTTTTGAATCCCAAATACTTCATGAAAATTTTCAACTTTTTTGAAGCCGAATTTCTTCATGAATATTTTCAATTGACCCACCACCCCTCACGAAAAAGTTGAAAAAAGACGAAACACCCCCCTCTTACGAAAAAGTTGAAAAAAGACGAAACACCCCCCCCTTACGACAAAGTTGAAAAAAGACGAAACACCCCCCCCTTGCGAAAACTTTTTTGAAGCCGAATTTCTTCATGAAAATTTTCAACTTTTTTTAGCCCAAATACTTCATGAAAATTTTCAACTTTTTTGAAGCCGAATTTCTTCATGAAAATTTTAAACTTTTTTGAAGCCCAAATACTTCATGAAAATTTTCAATTTTTTTGAAGCCGAATTTCTTCATGAATATTTTCAACTTTTTTGAAGCCCAAATACTTCATGAAAATTTTCAACTTTTTTGAAGCCGAATTTCTTCATGAATATTTTCAATTGACCCACCCCCCCTCACGAAAAAGTTGAAAAAAGACGAAACACCCCCCTCTTACGAAAAAGTTGAAAAAAGACGAAACACCCCCCCCTTACGAAAAAGTTGAAAAAAGACGAAACACCCCCCCCCTTGCGAAAACTTTTTTGAAGCCGGATTTCTTCATGAAAATTTTAAACTTTTTTGAAGCCCAAATACTTCATGAAAATTTTCAACTTTTTTGAAGCCGAATTTCTTCATGAATATTTTCAACTTTTTTGAATCCCAAATACTTCATGAAAATTTTCAACTTTTTTGAAGCCGAATTTCTTCATGAATATTTTCAATTGACCCACCCCCCCTCACGAAAAAGTTGAAAAAAGACGAAACACCCCCCTCTTACGAAAAAGTTGAAAAAAGACGAAACACCCCCCCCTTACGACAAAGTTGAAAAAAGACGAAACACCCCCCCCTTGCGAAAACTTTTTTGAAGCCGAATTTCTTCATGAAAATTTTCAACTTTTTTGAAGCCCAAATACTTCATGAAAATTTTAAACTTTTTTGAAGCCGAATTTCTTCATGAAAATTTTAAACTTTTTTGAAGCCCAAATACTTCATGAAAATTTTCAACTTTTTTGAAGCCGAATTTCTTCATGAAAATTTTCAACTTTTTTGAAGCCCAAATACTTGATGAAAATTTTCAACTTTGTTGAAGCCGAATTTCTTCATGAATATTTTCAATTGACCCACCCCCCTCACGAAAAAATTGAAAAAAGACGAAACACCCCCCCCTTACGAAAAAGTTGAAAAAAGACGAAACACCCCCCCCTTGCGAAAACTTTTTTGAAGCCGGATTTCTTCATGAAAATTGTAAACTTTTTTGAAGCCCAAATACTTGATGAATATTTTCAACTTTTTTGAAGCCCAAATACTTCATGAAAATTTTCAACTTTTTTGAAGCAGAATTTCTTCATGAATATTTTCAATTGACCCACCCCCCCTCACGAAAAAGTTGAAAAAAGACGAAACACCCCCCTCTTACGAAAAAGTTGAAAAAAGACGAAACACCCCCCCCTTACGAAAAAGTTGAAAAAAGACGAAACACCCCCCCCTTGCGAAAACTTTTTTGAAGCCGGATTTCTTCATGAAAATTTTAAACTTTTTTGAAGCCCAAATACTTCATGAAAATTTTCAACTTTTTTGAAGCCGAATTTCTTCATGAATATTTTCAACTTTTTTGAATCCCAAATACTTCATGAAAATTTTCAACTTTTTTGAAGCCGAATTTCTTCATGAATATTTTATATTGACACACCCCCCCTCACGAAAAAGTTGAAAAAAGACGAAACACCCCCCTCTTACGAAAAAGTTGAAAAAAGACGAAACACCCCCCCCTTACGACAAAGTTGAAAAAAGACGAAACACCCCCCCCTTGCGAAAACTTTTTTGAAGCCGAATTTCTTCATGAAAATTTTTAACTTTTTTGAAGCCCAAATACTTCATGAAAATTTTAAACTTTTTTGAAGCCGAATTTCTTCATGAAAATTTTCAGCTTTTTTGAAGCCCAAATACTTCATGAAAATTTTCAATTTTTTTGAAGCCGAATTTCTTCATGAATATTTTCAACTTTTTTGAAGCCCAAATACTTCATGAAAATTTTCAACTTTTTTGAAGCCGAATTTCTTCATGAATATTTTCAATTGACCCACCCCCCCTCACGAAAAAGTTGAAAAAAGACGAAACACCCCCCTCTTACGAAAAAGTTGAAAAAAGACGAAACACCCCCCCCTTACGAAAAAGTTGAAAAAAGACGAAACACCGCCCCCTTGCGAAAACTTTTTTGAAGCCGGATTTCTTCATGAAAATTTTCAACTTTTTTGAAGCCCAAATACTTCATGAAAATTTTCAACTTTTTTGAAGCCGAATTTCTTCATGAATATTTTCAACTTTTTTGAATCCCAAATACTTCATGAAAATTTTAAACTTTTTTGAAGCCGAATTTCTTCATGAAAATTTTAAACTTTTTTGAAGCCCAAATACTGCATGAAAATTTTCAACTTTTTTGAAGCCGAATTTCTTCATGAAAATTTTCAACTTTTTTGAAGCCCAAATACTTGATGAAAATTTTCAACTTTTTTGAAGCCGAATTTCTTCATGAATATTTTCAATTGACCCACCCCCCTCACGAAAAAGTTGAAAAAAGACGAAACACCCCCCCTTACGAAAAAATTGAAAAAAGACGAAACACCCCCCCCCTTACGAAAAATTTGAAAAAAGACGAAACACCCCCCCCCGTGCGAAAACTTTTTTGAAGCATAATTTCTTCATGAAAATTTTCAACTTTTTTGAAGCCCAAATACTTCATGAAAATTTTCAACTTTTTTGAAGCAGAATTTCTTCATGAAAATTTTAAAGTTTTTTGAAGCCCAAATACTTCATGAAAATTTTCAACTTTTTTGAAGCCGAATTTCTTCATGAAAATTTTCAACTTTTTTGAAGCCGAATTTCTTCATGAAAATTTTCAACTTTTTTGAAGCCCAAATACTTCATGAAAATTTTCAACTTTTTTGAAGCCGAATTTCTTCATGAATATTTTCAATTGACCCACCCCCTCACGAAAAAATTGAAAAAAGACGAAACACCCACCCCTTACGAAAAAGTTGAAAAAAGACGAAACACCCTAACACCCTAACCCTAACCCTTGCGAAAACTTTTTTGAAGCCGAATGTCTTCATGAAAATTTTCAACTTTTTTGAAGCCCAAATACTTCATGAATATATTCAACTTTTCTGAAGCCGAAATCCTTCATGAAAATTTTCAACTTTTTTGAAGCCCAAATACTTGATGAAAATTTTCAACTTTTTTGAAGCCGAATTTCTTCATGAATATTTTCAATTGACCCACCCCCCTCACGAAAAAGTTGAAAAAAGACGAAACACCCCCCCTTACGAAAAAATTGAAAAAAGACGAAACACCCCCCCCCTTACGAAAAATTTGAAAAAAGACGAAACACCCCCCCCCTTGCGAAAACTTTTTTGAAGCCGAATTTCTTCATGAAAATTTTCAAATTTTTTGAAGCCCAAATACTTCATGAAAATTTTAAACTTTTTTGAAGCCGAATTTCTTCATGAAAATTTTAAACTTTTTTGAAGCCCAAATACTTCATGAAAATTTTCAACTTTTTTGAAGCCGAATTTCTTCATGAAAATTTTCAACTTTTTTGAAGCCCAAATACTTCATGAAAATGTTCAACTTTTTTGAAGCCCAAATACTTCATGAAAATTTTCAACTTTTTTGAAGCCGAATTTCTTCATGAAAATTTTCAACTTTTTTGAAGCCCAAATACTTGATGAAAATTTTAAACTTTTTTGAAGCCGAATTTCTTCATGAATACTTTCAATTGACCCACCCCCCTCACGAAAAAGTTGAAAAAAGACGAAACACCCCCCCCCTTACGAAAAAGTTGAAAAAAGACGAAACACCCCCCCCTTGCGAAAACTTTTTTGAAGCCGAATTTCTTCATGAATACTTTCAATTGACCCACCCCCTCACGAAAAGGTTGAAAAAAGACGAAACACACCCCTCTTACGAAAAAGTTGAAAAAAGACGAAACACCCCCCCCTTACGAAAAAGTTGAAAAAAGACGAAACACCCCCCCCTTGCGAAAACTTTTTTGAAGCCGAAATACTTCATGAAAATTTTAAACTTTTTTGAAGCCGAATTTCTTCATGAAAATTTTCAACTTTTTTGAAGCCCAAATACTTCATGAAAATTTTAAACTTTTTTGAAGCCGAATTTCTTCATGAATACTTTCAATTGACCCACCCCCCTCACGAAAAAGTTGAAATAAGACGAAACACCCCCCTCTTACGAAAAAGTTGAAAAAAGACGAAACACCCCCCCTTACGAAAAAGTTGAAAAAAGACGCAACACCCCCCCTTGCGAAAACTTTTTTGAAGCCGAATTTCTTCATGAATACTTTCAATTGACCCACCCCCTCACGAAAAGGTTGAAAAAAGACGAAACACACCCCTCCTACGAAAAAGTTGAAAAAAGACGAAACACCCCCCCCTTACGAAAAAGTTGAAAAAAGACGAAACACCCCCCCCCTTGCGAAAACTTTTTTGAAGCCGGATTTCTTCATGAAAATTGTAAACTTTTTTGAAGCCCAAATACTTCATGAAAATTTTCAACTTTTTTGAAGCCGAATTTCTTCATGAATATTTTCAACTTTTTTGAAGCCCAAATACTTCATGAAAATTTTCAACTTTTTTGAAGCCGAATTTCTTCATGAATATTTTCAATTGACCCACCCCCCCTCACGAAAAAGTTGAAAAAAGACGAAAAAACCCCCCTCTTACGAAAAAGTTGAAAAAAGACGAAACACCCCCCCCTTACGAAAAAGTTGAAAAAAGACGAAACACCCCCCCTTGCGAAAACTTTTTTGAAGCCAAATTTCTTCATGAATATATTCAACTTTTTTGAAGCCCAAATCCTTCATGAAAATTTTCAACTTTTTTGAAGCCCAAATACTTCATGAAAATGTTCAACTTTTTTGAAGCCGAATTTCTTCTTGAAAATGTTCAACTTTTTTGAAGCCCAAATCCTTCATGAAAATGTTCAACTTTTTTGAAGCCCAAATGCTTCATGAAAATTTTCAACTTTTTTGAAGCCCAAATACTTCATGAAAATTTTCAACTTTTTTGAAGCCCAAATACTTCATGAAAATGTTCAACTTTTTTGAAGCCGAATTTCTTCATGAATATATTCAACTTTTTTGAAGCCCAAATCCTTCATGAAAATTTTCAACTTTTTTGAATCCCAAATACTTCATGAAAATGTTCAACTTTTTTGAAGCCGAATTTCTTCATGAATATATTCAACTTTTTTGAAGCCCAAATCCTTCATGAAAATGTTCAACTTTTTAGAAGCCCAAATACTTCATGAAAATATTCAACTTTTTTGAAGCCCAAATACTTCATGAATATATTCAACTTTTTTGAAGCCCAATTTCTTCATGAAAATTTTCAACTTTTTTGAAGCCCAAATACTTCATGAAAATGTTCAACTTTTTTGAAGCCAAATTTCTTCATGAATATATTCAACTTTTTTGAAGCCCAAATCCTTCATGAAAATTTTCAACTTTTTTGAAGCCCAAAAACTTCATGAAAATGTTCAACTTTTTTGAAGCCGAATTTCTTCATGAATATATTCAACTTTTTTGAAGCCCAAATCCTTCATGAAAATTTTCAACTTTTTTGAAGCCCAAATACTTCATGAAAATATTCAACTTTTTTGAAGCCGAAATCCTTCATGAAAATTTTCAACTTTTTTGAAGCCCAAATCCTTCATGAAAATGTTCAACTTTTTTGAAGCCCAAATACTTTATGAATATTTTCAACTTTTTTGATGCCCAAATACTTCATGAATATATTCAACTTTTTTGAAGCCCAATTTCTTCATGAAAATTTTCAACTTTTTTGAAGCCGAAATACTTCATGAAAATTTTCAACTTTTTTGAAGCCGAATTTCTTCTTGAAAATGTTCAACTTTTTTGAAGCCCAAATCCTTCATGAAAATGTTCAACTTTTTTGAAGCCCAAATACTTCATGAAAATTTTCAACTTTTTTGAAGCCCAAATACTTCATGAAAATGTTCAAATTTTTTGAAGCCGAATTTCTTCATGAATATATTCAACTTTTTTGAAGCCCAAATCCTTCATGAAAATTTTCAACTTTTTTGAAGCCCAAATACTTCATGAAAATGTTCAACTTTTTTGAAGCCGAATTTCTTCATGAATATATTCAACTTTTTTGAAGCCCAAATCCTTCATGAAAATTTTCAAATTTTTTGAAGCACAAATACTTCATGAAAATATTCAACTTTTTTTAAGCCGAAATACTTCATGAATATATTCAACTTTTTTGAAGCCGAAATCCTTCATGAAAATTTTCAACTTTTTTGAAGCCCAAATCCTTCATGAAAATGTTCAACTTTTTTGAAGCCCAAATACTTCATGAATATTTTCAACTTTTTTGAAGCCCAAATACTTCATGAATATATTCAACTTTTTTGAAGCCCAATTTCTTCATGAAAATTTTCAACTTTTTTGAAGCCCAAATACTTCATGAAAATATTCAACTTTTTTGAAGCCGAAATCCTTCATGAAAATTTTCAACTTTTTTGAAGCCCAAATCCTTCATGAAAATGTTCAACTTTTTTGAAGCCCAAATACTTTATGAATATTTTCAACTTTTTTGATGCCCAAATACTTCATGAATATATTCAACTTTTTTGAAGCCCAAATACTTCATGAAAATATTCAACTTTTTTGAAGCCGAATTTCTTCATGAATATATTCAACTTTTTTGAAGCCCAAATCCTTCATGAAAATTTTCAACTTTTTTGAAGCCCAAATACTTCATGAAAATGTTCAACTTTTTTGAAGCCGAATTTCTTCATGAATATATTCAACTTTTTTGAAGCCCAAATCCTTCATGAAAATTTTCAAATTTTTTGAAGCACAAATACTTCATGAAAATATTCAACTTTTTTTAAGCCGAAATACTTCATGAATATATTCAACTTTTTTGAAGCCGAAATCCTTCATGAAAATTTTCAACTTTTTTGAAGCCCAAATCCTTCATGAAAATGTTCAACTTTTTTGAAGCCCAAATACTTCATGAATATTTTCAACTTTTTTGAAGCCCAAATACTTCATGAATATATTCAACTTTTTTGAAGCCCAATTTCTTCATGAAAATTTTCAACTTTTTTGAAGCCCAAATACTTCATGAAAATATTCAACTTTTTTGAAGCCCAATTTCTTCATGAAAATTTTCAACTTTTTTGAAGCCGAAATACTTCATGAAAATTTTCAACTTTTTTGAAGCCGAATTTCTTCATGAATATATTCAACTTTTTTGAAGCCCAAATCCTTCATGAAAATTTTCAACTTTTTTGAAGCCCAAATACTTCATGAAAATGTTCAACTTTTTTGAAGCCGAATTTCTTCATGAATATATTCAACTTTTTTGAAGCCCAAATCCTTCATGAAAATTTTCAAATTTTTTGAAGCACAAATACTTCATGAAAATATTCAACTTTTTTTAAGCCGAAATACTTCATGAATATATTCAACTTTTTTGAAGCCGAAATCCTTCATGAAAATTTTCAACTTTTTTGAAGCCCAAATCCTTCATGAAAATGTTCAACTTTTTTGAAGCCCAAATACTTCATGAATATTTTCAACTTTTTTGAAGCCCAAATACTTCATGAATATATTCAACTTTTTTGAAGCCCAATTTCTTCATGAAAATTTTCAACTTTTTTGAAGCCCAAATACTTCATGAAAATGTTCAACTTTTTTGAAGCCGAATTTCTTCATGAATATATTCAACTTTTTTGAAGCCCAAATCCTTCATGAAAATTTTCAAATTTTTTGAAGCACAAATACTTCATGAAAATATTCAACTTTTTTTAAGCCGAAATACTTCATGAATATATTCAACTTTTTTGAAGCCGAAATCCTTCATGAAAATTTTCAACTTTTTTGAAGCCCAAATCCTTCATGAAAATGTTCAACTTTTTTGAAGCCCAAATACTTCATGAATATTTTCAACTTTTTTGAAGCCCAAATACTTCATGAATATATTCAACTTTTTTGAAGCCCAATTTCTTCATGAAAATTTTCAACTTTTTTGAAGCCCAAATACTTCATGAAAATATTCAACTTTTTTGAAGCCCAATTTCTTCATGAAAATTTTCAACTTTTTTGAAGCCGAAATACTTCATGAAAATTTTCAACTTTTTTGAAGCCCAAATCCTTCATGAAAATGTTCAACTTTTTTGAAGCCCAAATACTTCATGAATATTTTCAACTTTTTTGAAGCCCAAATACTTCATGAATATATTCAACTTTTTTGAAGCCCAATTTCTTCATGAAAATTTTCAACTTTTTTGATGCCCAAATACTTCATGAATATATTCAACTTTTTTGAAGCCCAATTTCTTCATGAAAATTTTCAACTTTTTTGAAGCCGAAATACTTCATGAAAATTTTCAACTTTTTTGAAGCCGAATTTCTTCTTGAAAATGTTCAACTTTTTTGAAGCCCAAATCCTTCATGAAAATGTTCAACTTTTTTGAAGCCCAAATCCTTCATGAAAATGTTCAACTTTTTTGAAGCCCAAATACTTCATGAATATATTCAACTTTTTTGAAGCCCAATTTCTTCATGAAAATTTTCAACTTTTTTGAAGCCCAAATACTTCATGAAAATATTCAACTTTTTTGAAGCCGAAATCCTTCATGAAAATTTTCAACTTTTTTGAAGCCCAAATCCTTCATGAAAATGTTCAACTTTTTTGAAGCCCAAATACTTTATGAATATTTTCAACTTTTTTGATGCCCAAATACTTCATGAAAATGTTCAACTTTTTTGAAGCCCAAATACTTTATGAATATTTTCAACTTTTTTGATGCCCAAATACTTCATGAATATATTCAACTTTTTTGAAGCCCAAATACTTCATGAAAATATTCAACTTTTTTGAAGCCGAATTTCTTCATGAATATATTCAACTTTTTTGAAGCCCAAATCCTTCATGAAAATTTTCAACTTTTTTGAAGCCCAAATACTTCATGAAAATGTTCAACTTTTTTGAAGCCGAATTTCTTCATGAATATATTCAACTTTTTTGAAGCCCAAATCCTTCATGAAAATTTTCAAATTTTTTGAAGCACAAATACTTCATGAAAATATTCAACTTTTTTTAAGCCGAAATACTTCATGAATATATTCAACTTTTTTGAAGCCGAAATCCTTCATGAAAATTTTCAACTTTTTTGAAGCCCAAATCCTTCATGAAAATGTTCAACTTTTTTGAAGCCCAAATACTTCATGAATATTTTCAACTTTTTTGAAGCCCAAATACTTCATGAATATATTCAACTTTTTTGAAGCCCAATTTCTTCATGAAAATTTTCAACTTTTTTGAAGCCCAAATACTTCATGAAAATATTCAACTTTTTTGAAGCCCAATTTCTTCATGAAAATTTTCAACTTTTTTGAAGCCGAAATACTTCATGAAAATTTTCAACTTTTTTGAAGCCGAATTTCTTCATGAATATATTCAACTTTTTTGAAGCCCAAATCCTTCATGAAAATTTTCAACTTTTTTGAAGCCCAAATACTTCATGAAAATGTTCAACTTTTTTGAAGCCGAATTTCTTCATGAATATATTCAACTTTTTTGAAGCCCAAATCCTTCATGAAAATTTTCAAATTTTTTGAAGCACAAATACTTCATGAAAATATTCAACTTTTTTTAAGCCGAAATACTTCATGAATATATTCAACTTTTTTGAAGCCGAAATCCTTCATGAAAATTTTCAACTTTTTTGAAGCCCAAATCCTTCATGAAAATGTTCAACTTTTTTGAAGCCCAAATACTTCATGAATATTTTCAACTTTTTTGAAGCCCAAATACTTCATGAATATATTCAACTTTTTTGAAGCCCAATTTCTTCATGAAAATTTTCAACTTTTTTGAAGCCCAAATACTTCATGAAAATGTTCAACTTTTTTGAAGCCGAATTTCTTCATGAATATATTCAACTTTTTTGAAGCCCAAATCCTTCATGAAAATTTTCAAATTTTTTGAAGCACAAATACTTCATGAAAATATTCAACTTTTTTTAAGCCGAAATACTTCATGAATATATTCAACTTTTTTGAAGCCGAAATCCTTCATGAAAATTTTCAACTTTTTTGAAGCCCAAATCCTTCATGAAAATGTTCAACTTTTTTGAAGCCCAAATACTTCATGAATATTTTCAACTTTTTTGAAGCCCAAATACTTCATGAATATATTCAACTTTTTTGAAGCCCAATTTCTTCATGAAAATTTTCAACTTTTTTGAAGCCCAAATACTTCATGAAAATATTCAACTTTTTTGAAGCCCAATTTCTTCATGAAAATTTTCAACTTTTTTGAAGCCGAAATACTTCATGAAAATTTTCAACTTTTTTGAAGCCCAAATCCTTCATGAAAATGTTCAACTTTTTTGAAGCCCAAATACTTCATGAATATTTTCAACTTTTTTGAAGCCCAAATACTTCATGAATATATTCAACTTTTTTGAAGCCCAATTTCTTCATGAAAATTTTCAACTTTTTTGATGCCCAAATACTTCATGAATATATTCAACTTTTTTGAAGCCCAATTTCTTCATGAAAATTTTCAACTTTTTTGAAGCCGAAATACTTCATGAAAATTTTCAACTTTTTTGAAGCCGAATTTCTTCTTGAAAATGTTCAACTTTTTTGAAGCCCAAATCCTTCATGAAAATGTTCAACTTTTTTGAAGCCCAAATACTTCATGAAAATTTTCAACTTTTTTGAAGCCCAAATACTTCATGAAAATATTCAACTTTTTTGAAGCCGAATTTCTTCATGAATATATTCAACTTTTTTGAAGCCCAAATCCTTCATGAAAATTTTCAACTTTTTTGAAGCCCAAATACTTCATGAAAATGTTCAACTTTTTTGAAGCCGAATTTCTTCTTGAAAATGTTCAACTTTTTTGAAGCCCAAATCCTTCATGAAAATGTTCAACTTTTTTTAAGCCGAATTTCTTCATGAATATATGCAACTTTTTTGAAGCCCAAATCCTTCATCAAAATTTTCAACTTTTTTGAAGCCCAAATACTTCATGAAAATGTTCAACTTTTTTGAAGCCGAATTTCTTCATGAATATATTCAACTTTTTTGAAGCCCAAATCCTTCATGAAAATTTTCAACTTTTTTGAAGCACAAATACTTCATGAAAATATTCAACTTTTTTTAAGCCGAAATACTTCATGAATATATTCAACTTTTTTGAAGCCGAAATCCTTCATGAAAATTTTCAACTTTTTTGAAGCCCAAATCCTTCATGAAAATGTTCAACTTTTTTGAAGCCCAAATACTTCATGAATATTTTCAACTTTTTTGAAGCCCAAATACTTCATGAATATATTCAACTTTTTTGAAGCCCAATTTCTTCATGAAAATTTTCAACTTTTTTGAAGCCCAAATACTTCATGAAAATATTCAACTTTTTTGAAGCCGAAATACTTCATGAATATATTCAACTTTTTTGAAGCCGAAATCCTTCATGAAAATTTTCAAATTTTTTGAAGCCCAAATCCTTCATGAAAATGTTCAACTTTTTTGAAGCCCAAATACTTTATGAATATTTTCAACTTTTTTGATGCCCAAATACTTCATGAATATATTCAACTTTTTTGAAGCCCAATTTCTTCATGAAAATTTTCAACTTTTTTGAAGCCGAAATACTTCATGAAAATTTTCAACTTTTTTGAAGCCGAATTTCTTCTTGAAAATGTTCAACTTTTTTGAAGCCCAAATCCTTCATGAAAATGTTCAACTTTTTTGAAGCCCAAATACTTCATGAAAATTTTCAACTTTTTTGAAGCCCAAATACTTCATGAAAATATTCAACTTTTTTGAAGCCGAATTTCTTCATGAATATATTCAACTTTTTTGAAGCCCAAATCCTTCATGAAAATTTTCAACTTTTTTGAAGCCCAAATACTTCATGAAAATGTTCAACTTTTTTGAAGCCGAATTTCTTCATGAATATATTCAACTTTTTTGAAGCCCAAATCCTTCATGAAAATTTTCAAATTTTTTGAAGCACAAATACTTCATGAACATATTCAACTTTTTTTAAGCCGAAATACTTCATGAATATATTCAAATTTTTTGAAGCCGAAATCCTTCATGAAAATTTTCAACTTTTTTGAAGCCCAAATCCTTCATGAAAATGTTCAACTTTTTTGAAGCCCAAATACTTCATGAATATTTTCAACTTTTTTGAAGCCCAAATACTTCATGAATATATTCAACTTTTTTGAAGCCCAATTTCTTCATGAAAATTTTCAACTTTTTTGAAGCCCAAATACTTCATGAAAATATTCAACTTTTTTGAAGCCGAAATCCTTCATGAAAATTTTCAACTTTTTTGAAGCCCAAATCCTTCATGAAAATGTTCAACTTTTTTGAAGCCCAAATACTTTATGAATATTTTCAACTTTTTTGATGCCCAAATACTTCATGAATATATTCAACTTTTTTGAAGCCCAATTTCTTCATGAAAATTTTCAACTTTTTTGAAGCCGAAATACTTCATGAAAATTTTCAACTTTTTTGAAGCCGAATTTCTTCTTGAAAATGTTCAACTTTTTTGAAGCCCAAATCCTTCATGAAAATGTTCAACTTTTTTGAAGCCCAAATACTTCATGAAAATTTTCAACTTTTTTGAAGCCCAAATACTTCATGAAAATATTCAACTTTTTTGAAGCCGAATTTCTTCATGAATATATTCAACTTTTTTGAAGCCCAAATCCTTCATGAAAATTTTCAACTTTTTTGAAGCCCAAATACTTCATGAAAATGTTCAACTTTTTTGAAGCCGAATTTCTTCTTGAAAATGTTCAACTTTTTTGAAGCCCAAATCCTTCATGAAAATGTTCAACTTTTTTTAAGCCGAATTTCTTCATGAATATATGCAACTTTTTTGAAGCCCAAATCCTTCATCAAAATTTTCAACTTTTTTGAAGCCCAAATACTTCATGAAAATGTTCAACTTTTTTGAAACCGAATTTCTTCATGAATATATTCAACTTTTTTGAAGCCCAAATCCTTCATGAAAATTTTCAACTTTTTTGAAGCACAAATACTTCATGAAAATATTCAACTTTTTTTAAGCCGAAATACTTCATGAATATATTCAACTTTTTTGAAGCCGAAATCCTTCATGAAAATTTTCAACTTTTTTGAAGCCCAAATCCTTCATGAAAATGTTCAACTTTTTTGAAGCCCAAATACTTCATGAATATTTTCAACTTTTTTGAAGCCCAAATACTTCATGAATATATTCAACTTTTTTGAAGCCCAATTTCTTCATGAAAATTTTCAACTTTTTTGAAGCCCAAATACTTCATGAAAATATTCAACTTTTTTGAAGCCGAAATCCTTCATGAAAATTTTCAACTTTTTTGAAGCCCAAATCCTTCATGAAAATGTTCAACTTTTTTGATGCCCAAATACTTCATGAATATATTCAACTTTTTTGAAGCCCAATTTCTTCATGAAAATTTTCAACTTTTTTGAAGCCGAAATACTTCATGAAAATTTTCAACTTTTTTGAAGCCGAATTTCTTCTTGAAAATGTTCAACTTTTTTGAAGCCCAAATCCTTCATGAAAATGTTCAACTTTTTTGAAGCCCAAATACTTCATGAAAATTTTCAACTTTTTTGAAGCCCAAATACTTCATGAAAATATTCAACTTTTTTGAAGCCGAATTTCTTCATGAATATATTCAACTTTTTTGAAGCCCAAATCCTTCATGAAAATTTTCAACTTTTTTGAAGCCCAAATACTTCATGAAAATGTTCAACTTTTTTGAAGCCGAATTTCTTCTTGAAAATGTTCAACTTTTTTGAAGCCCAAATCCTTCATGAAAATGTTCAACTTTTTTTAAGCCGAATTTCTTCATGAATATATGCAACTTTTTTGAAGCCCAAATCCTTCATCAAAATTTTCAACTTTTTTGAAGCCCAAATACTTCATGAAAATGTTCAACTTTTTTGAAGCCGAATTTCTTCATGAATATATTCAACTTTTTTGAAGCCCAAATCCTTCATGAAAATTTTCAACTTTTTTGAAGCACAAATACTTCATGAAAATATTCAACTTTTTTTAAGCCGAAATCCTTCATGAAAATTTTCAACTTTTTTGAAGCCAAATCCTTCATGAAAATGTTCAACTTTTTTGAAGCCCAAATACTTTATGAATATTTTCAACTTTTTTGATGCCCAAATACTTCATGAATATATTCAACTTTTTTGAAGCCCAATTTCTTCATGAAAATTTTCAACTTTTTTGAAGCCGAATTTCTTCATGAAAATTTTAAACTTTTTTGAAGCCTAATTTCTTCATGAAAATTTTAAACTTTTTTGAAGCCCAAATACTTCATGAAAATTTTCAACTTTTTTGAAGCCGAATTTCTTCATAAAAATTTTCAACTTTTTTGAAGCCCAAATACTTGATGAAAATTTTCAACTTTTTTGAAGCCGAATTTCTTCATGAATATTTTCAATTGACCCACCCCCCTCACGAAAAAATTGAAAAAAGACGAAACACCCCCCCCTTACGAAAAAGTTGAAAAAAGATGAAACACCCCCCCTTGCGAAAACTTTTTTGAAGCCAAATTTCTTCATGAATATATTCAACTTTTTTGAAGCCCAAATCCTTCATGAAAATTTTCAACTTTTTTGAAGCCCAAATACTTCATGAAAATGTTCAACTTTTTTGAAGCCGAATTTCTTCTTGAAAATGTTCAACTTTTTTGAAGCCCAAATCCTTCATGAAAATGTTCAACTTTTTTGAAGCCCAAATGCTTCATGAAAATTTTCAACTTTTTTGAAGCCCAAATACTTCATGAAAATTTTCAACTTTTTTGAAGCCCAAATACTTCATGAAAATGTTCAACTTTTTTGAAGCCGAATTTCTTCATGAATATATTCAACTTTTTTGAAGCCCAAATCCTTCATGAAAATTTTCAACTTTTTTGAATCCCAAATACTTCATGAAAATGTTCAACTTTTTTGAAGCCGAATTTCTTCATGAATATATTCAACTTTTTTGAAGCCCAAATCCTTCATGAAAATGTTCAACTTTTTAGAAGCCCAAATACTTCATGAAAATATTCAACTTTTTTGAAGCCCAAATACTTCATGAATATATTCAACTTTTTTGAAGCCCAATTTCTTCATGAAAATTTTCAACTTTTTTGAAGCCCAAATACTTCATGAAAATGTTCAACTTTTTTGAAGCCGAATTTCTTCATGAATATATTCAACTTTTTTGAAGCCCAAATCCTTCATGAAAATTTTCAACTTTTTTGAAGCCCAAATACTTCATGAAAATATTCAACTTTTTTGAAGCCGAAATCCTTCATGAAAATTTTCAACTTTTTTGAAGCCCAAATCCTTCATGAAAATGTTCAACTTTTTTGAAGCCCAAATACTTTATGAATATTTTCAACTTTTTTGATGCCCAAATACTTCATGAATATATTCAACTTTTTTGAAGCCCAATTTCTTCATGAAAATTTTCAACTTTTTTGAAGCCGAAATACTTCATGAAAATTTTCAACTTTTTTGAAGCCGAATTTCTTCTTGAAAATGTTCAACTTTTTTGAAGCCCAAATCCTTCATGAAAATGTTCAACTTTTTTGAAGCCCAAATACTTCATGAAAATGTTCAACTTTTTTGAAGCCCAAATACTTCATGAAAATGTTCAACTTTTTTGAAGCCGAATTTCTTCTTGAAAATGTTCAACTTTTTTGAAGCCCAAATCCTTCATGAAAATGTTCAACTTTTTTGAAGCCCAAATGCTTCATGAAAATTTTCAACTTTTTTGAAGCCCAAATACTTCATGAAAATTTTCAACTTTTTTGAAGCCCAAATACTTCATGAAAATGTTCAACTTTTTTGAAGCCGAATTTCTTCATGAATATATTCAACTTTTTTGAAGCCCAAATCCTTCATGAAAATTTTCAACTTTTTTGAATCCCAAATACTTCATGAAAATGTTCAACTTTTTTGAAGCCGAATTTCTTCATGAATATATTCAACTTTTTTGAAGCCCAAATCCTTCATGAAAATGTTCAACTTTTTAGAAGCCCAAATACTTCATGAAAATATTCAACTTTTTTGAAGCCCAAATACTTCATGAATATATTCAACTTTTTTGAAGCCCAATTTCTTCATGAAAATTTTCAACTTTTTTGAAGCCCAAATACTTCATGAAAATGTTCAACTTTTTTGAAGCCGAATTTCTTCATGAATATATTCAACTTTTTTGAAGCCCAAATCCTTCATGAAAATTTTCAACTTTTTTGAAGCCCAAATACTTCATGAAAATATTCAACTTTTTTGAAGCCGAAATCCTTCATGAAAATTTTCAACTTTTTTGAAGCCCAAATCCTTCATGAAAATGTTCAACTTTTTTGAAGCCCAAATACTTTATGAATATTTTCAACTTTTTTGATGCCCAAATACTTCATGAATATATTCAACTTTTTTGAAGCCCAATTTCTTCATGAAAATTTTCAACTTTTTTGAAGCCGAAATACTTCATGAAAATTTTCAACTTTTTTGAAGCCGAATTTCTTCTTGAAAATGTTCAACTTTTTTGAAGCCCAAATCCTTCATGAAAATGTTCAACTTTTTTGAAGCCCAAATACTTCATGAAAATGTTCAACTTTTTTGAAGCCCAAATACTTCATGAAAATGTTCAACTTTTTTGAAGCCGAATTTCTTCTTGAAAATGTTCAACTTTTTTGAAGCCCAAATCCTTCATGAAAATGTTCAACTTTTTTGAAGCCCAAATGCTTCATGAAAATTTTCAACTTTTTTGAAGCCCAAATACTTCATGAAAATTTTCAACTTTTTTGAAGCCCAAATACTTCATGAAAATGTTCAACTTTTTTGAAGCCGAATTTCTTCATGAATATATTCAACTTTTTTGAAGCCCAAATCCTTCATGAAAATTTTCAACTTTTTTGAATCCCAAATACTTCATGAAAATGTTCAACTTTTTTGAAGCCGAATTTCTTCATGAATATATTCAACTTTTTTGAAGCCCAAATCCTTCATGAAAATGTTCAACTTTTTAGAAGCCCAAATACTTCATGAAAATATTCAACTTTTTTGAAGCCCAAATACTTCATGAATATATTCAACTTTTTTGAAGCCCAATTTCTTCATGAAAATTTTCAACTTTTTTGAAGCCCAAATACTTCATGAAAATGTTCAACTTTTTTGAAGCCGAATTTCTTCATGAATATATTCAACTTTTTTGAAGCCCAAATCCTTCATGAAAATTTTCAACTTTTTTGAAGCCCAAATACTTCATGAAAATATTCAACTTTTTTGAAGCCGAAATCCTTCATGAAAATTTTCAACTTTTTTGAAGCCCAAATCCTTCATGAAAATGTTCAACTTTTTTGAAGCCCAAATACTTTATGAATATTTTCAACTTTTTTGATGCCCAAATACTTCATGAATATATTCAACTTTTTTGAAGCCCAATTTCTTCATGAAAATTTTCAACTTTTTTGAAGCCGAAATACTTCATGAAAATTTTCAACTTTTTTGAAGCCGAATTTCTTCTTGAAAATGTTCAACTTTTTTGAAGCCCAAATCCTTCATGAAAATGTTCAACTTTTTTGAAGCCCAAATACTTCATGAAAATTTTCAACTTTTTTGAAGCCCAAATACTTCATGAAAATGTTCAAATTTTTTGAAGCCGAATTTCTTAATGAATATATTCAACTTTTTTGAAGCCCAAATCCTTCATGAAAATTTTCAACTTTTTTGAATCCCAAATACTTCATGAAAATGTTCAACTTTTTTGAAGCCGAATTTCTTCATGAATATATTCAACTTTTTTGAAGCCCAAATCCTTCATGAAAATGTTCAACTTTTTTGAAGCCCAAATACTTCATGAAAATATTCAACTTTTTTGAAGCCGAAATACTTCATGAATATATTCAACTTTTTTGAAGCCGAAATCCTTCATGAAAATTTTCAAATTTTTTGAAGCCCAAATCCTTCATGAAAATGTTCAACTTTTTTGAAGCCCAAATACTTTATGAATATTTTCAACTTTTTTGATGCCCAAATACTTCATGAATATATTCAACTTTTTTGAAGCCCAATTTCTTCATGAAAATTTTCAACTTTTTTGAAGCCGAAATACTTCATGAAAATTTTCAACTTTTTTGAAGCCGAATTTCTTCTTGAAAATGTTCAACTTTTTTGAAGCCCAAATCCTTCATGAAAATGTTCAACTTTTTGAAGCCCAAATACTTCATGAAAATGTTCAAATTTTTTGAAGCCGAATTTCTTAATGAATATATTCAACTTTTTTGAAGCCCAAATCCTTCATGAAAATTTTCAACTTTTTTGAATCCCAAATACTTCATGAAAATGTTCAACTTTTTTGAAGCCGAATTTCTTCATGAATATATTCAACTTTTTTGAAGCCCAAATCCTTCATGAAAATGTTCAACTTTTTTGAAGCCCAAATACTTCATGAAAATATTCAACTTTTTTGAAGCCGAAATACTTCATGAATATATTCAACTTTTTTGAAGCCGAAATCCTTCATGAAAATTTTCAAATTTTTTGAAGCCCAAATCCTTCATGAAAATGTTCAACTTTTTTGAAGCCCAAATACTTTATGAATATTTTCAACTTTTTTGATGCCCAAATACTTCATGAATATATTCAACTTTTTTGAAGCCCAATTTCTTCATGAAAATTTTCAACTTTTTTGAAGCCGAAATACTTCATGAAAATTTTCAACTTTTTTGAAGCCGAATTTCTTCTTGAAAATGTTCAACTTTTTTGAAGCCCAAATCCTTCATGAAAATGTTCAACTTTTTGAAGCCCAAATACTTCATGAAAATTTTCAACTTTTTTGAAGCCGAATTTCTTCTTGAAAATGTTCTACTTTTTTGAAGCCCAAATCCTTCATGAAAATGTTCAACTTTTTTGAAGCCCAAATACTTCATGAAAATTTTCAACTTTTTTGAAGCCCAAATACTTCATGAATATATTCAACTTTTTTGAAGCCCAATTTCTTCATGAAAATTTTCAACTTTTTTGAAGCCCAAATACTTCATGAAAATGTTCAACTTTTTTGAAGCCGAATTTCTTCATGAATATATTCAACTTTTTTGAAGCCCAAATCCTTCATGAAAATTTTCAACTTTTTTGAAGCCCAAATACTTCATGAAAATATTCAACTTTTTTGAAGCCGAAATCCTTCATGAAAATTTTCAACTTTTTTGAAGCCCAAATCCTTCATGAAAATGTTCAACTTTTTTGAAGCCCAAATACTTTATGAATATTTTCAACTTTTTTGATGCCCAAATACTTCATGAATATATTCAACTTTTTTGAAGCCCAATTTCTTCATGAAAATTTTCAACTTTTTTGAAGCCGAAATACTTCATGAAAATTTTCAACTTTTTTGAAGCCGAATTTCTTCTTGAAAATGTTCAACTTTTTTGAAGCCCAAATCCTTCATGAAAATGTTCAACTTTTTTGAAGCCCAAATACTTCATGAAAATTTTCAACTTTTTTGAAGCCCAAATACTTCATGAAAATGTTCAAATTTTTTGAAGCCGAATTTCTTAATGAATATATTCAACTTTTTTGAAGCCCAAATCCTTCATGAAAATTTTCAACTTTTTTGAATCCCAAATACTTCATGAAAATGTTCAACTTTTTTGAAGCCGAATTTCTTCATGAATATATTCAACTTTTTTGAAGCCCAAATCCTTCATGAAAATGTTCAACTTTTTTGAAGCCCAAATACTTCATGAAAATATTCAACTTTTTTGAAGCCGAAATACTTCATGAATATATTCAACTTTTTTGAAGCCGAAATCCTTCATGAAAATTTTCAAATTTTTTGAAGCCCAAATCCTTCATGAAAATGTTCAACTTTTTTGAAGCCCAAATACTTTATGAATATTTTCAACTTTTTTGATGCCCAAATACTTCATGAATATATTCAACTTTTTTGAAGCCCAATTTCTTCATGAAAATTTTCAACTTTTTTGAAGCCGAAATACTTCATGAAAATTTTCAACTTTTTTGAAGCCGAATTTCTTCTTGAAAATGTTCAACTTTTTTGAAGCCCAAATCCTTCATGAAAATGTTCAACTTTTTGAAGCCCAAATACTTCATGAAAATGTTCAAATTTTTTGAAGCCGAATTTCTTAATGAATATATTCAACTTTTTTGAAGCCCAAATCCTTCATGAAAATTTTCAACTTTTTTGAATCCCAAATACTTCATGAAAATGTTCAACTTTTTTGAAGCCGAATTTCTTCATGAATATATTCAACTTTTTTGAAGCCCAAATCCTTCATGAAAATGTTCAACTTTTTTGAAGCCCAAATACTTCATGAAAATATTCAACTTTTTTGAAGCCGAAATACTTCATGAATATATTCAACTTTTTTGAAGCCGAAATCCTTCATGAAAATTTTCAAATTTTTTGAAGCCCAAATCCTTCATGAAAATGTTCAACTTTTTTGAAGCCCAAATACTTTATGAATATTTTCAACTTTTTTGATGCCCAAATACTTCATGAATATATTCAACTTTTTTGATGCCCAATTTCTTCATGAAAATTTTCAACTTTTTTGAAGCCGAAATACTTCATGAAAATTTTCAACTTTTTTGAAGCCGAATTTCTTCTTGAAAATGTTCAACTTTTTTGAAGCCCAAATCCTTCATGAAAATGTTCAACTTTTTGAAGCCCAAATACTTCATGAAAATTTTCAACTTTTTTGAAGCCGAATTTCTTCTTGAAAATGTTCAACTTTTTTGAAGCCCAAATCCTTCATGAAAATGTTCAACTTTTTTGAAGCCCAAATACTTCATGAAAATTTTCAACTTTTTTGAAGCCCAAATACTTCATGAAAATGTTCAAATTTTTTGAAGCCGAATTTCTTAATGAATATATTCAACTTTTTTGAAGCCCAAATCCTTCATGAAAATTTTCAACTTTTTTGAATCCCAAATACTTCATGAAAATGTTCAACTTTTTTGAAGCCGAATTTCTTCATGAATATATTCAACTTTTTTGAAGCCCAAATCCTTCATGAAAATGTTCAACTTTTTTGAAGCCCAAATACTTCATGAAAATATTCAACTTTTTTGAAGCCGAAATACTTCATGAATATATTCAACTTTTTTGAAGCCGAAATCCTTCATGAAAATTTTCAAATTTTTTGAAGCCCAAATCCTTCATGAAAATGTTCAACTTTTTTGAAGCCCAAATACTTTATGAATATTTTCAACTTTTTTGATGCCCAAATACTTCATGAATATATTCAACTTTTTTGAAGCCCAATTTCTTCATGAAAATTTTCAACTTTTTTGAAGCCGAAATACTTCATGAAAATTTTCAACTTTTTTGAAGCCGAATTTCTTCTTGAAAATGTTCAACTTTTTTGAAGCCCAAATCCTTCATGAAAATGTTCAACTTTTTGAAGCCCAAATACTTCATGAAAATTTTCAACTTTTTTGAAGCCCAAATCCTTCATGAAAATGTTCAACTTTTTTGAAGCCCAAATACTTCATGAAAATATTCAACTTTTTTGAAGCCGAAATACTTCATGAATATATTCAACTTTTTTGAAGCCGAAATCCTTCATGAAAATTTTCAAATTTTTTGAAGCCCAAATCCTTCATGAAAATGTTCAACTTTTTTGAAGCCCAAATACTTTATGAATATTTTCAACTTTTTTGATGCCCAAATACTTCATGAATATATTCAACTTTTTTGAAGCCCAATTTCTTCATGAAAATTTTCAACTTTTTTGAAGCCGAAATACTTCATGAAAATTTTCAACTTTTTTGAAGCCGAATTTCTTCTTGAAAATGTTCAACTTTTTTGAAGCCCAAATCCTTCATGAAAATGTTCAACTTTTTGAAGCCCAAATACTTCATGAAAATTTTCAACTTTTTTGAAGCCCAAATACTTCATGAAAATGTTCAACTTTTTTGAAGCCGAATTTCTTCATGAATATATTCAACTTTTTTGAAGCCCAAATCCTTCATGAAAATGTTCAACTTTTTTGAAGCCCAAATACTTCATGAAAATATTCAACTTTTTTGAAGCCGAAATACTTCATGAATATATTCAACTTTTTTGAAGCCGAAATCCTTCATGAAAATTTTCAAATTTTTTGAAGCCCAAATCCTTCATGAAAATGTTCAACTTTTTTGAAGCCCAAATACTTTATGAATATTTTCAACTTTTTTGATGCCCAAATACTTCATGAATATATTCAACTTTTTTGAAGCCCAATTTCTTCATGAAAATTTTCAACTTTTTTGAAGCCGAAATACTTCATGAAAATTTTCAACTTTTTTGAAGCCGAATTTCTTCTTGAAAATGTTCAACTTTTTTGAAGCCCAAATCCTTCATGAAAATGTTCAACTTTTTGAAGCCCAAATACTTCATGAAAATTTTCAACTTTTTTGAAGCCGAATTTCTTCTTGAAAATGTTCAACTTTTTTGAAGCCCAAATCCTTCATGAAAATGTTCAACTTTTTTGAAGCCCAAATACTTCATGAAAATTTTCAACTTTTTTGAAGCCCAAATACTTCATGAAAATGTTCAAATTTTTTGAAGCCGAATTTCTTAATGAATATATTCAACTTTTTTGAAGCCCAAATCCTTCATGAAAATTTTCAACTTTTTTGAATCCCAAATACTTCATGAAAATGTTCAACTTTTTTGAAGCCGAATTTCTTCATGAATATATTCAACTTTTTTGAAGCCCAAATCCTTCATGAAAATGTTCAACTTTTTTGAAGCCCAAATACTTCATGAAAATATTCAACTTTTTTGAAGCCGAAATACTTCATGAATATATTCAACTTTTTTGAAGCCGAAATCCTTCATGAAAATTTTCAAATTTTTTGAAGCCCAAATCCTTCATGAAAATGTTCAACTTTTTTGAAGCCCAAATACTTTATGAATATTTTCAACTTTTTTGATGCCCAAATACTTCATGAATATATTCAACTTTTTTGAAGCCCAATTTCTTCATGAAAATTTTCAACTTTTTTGAAGCCGAAATACTTCATGAAAATTTTCAACTTTTTTGAAGCCGAATTTCTTCTTGAAAATGTTCAACTTTTTTGAAGCCCAAATCCTTCATGAAAATGTTCAACTTTTTGAAGCCCAAATACTTCATGAAAATTTTCAACTTTTTTGAAGCCCAAATACTTCATGAAAATATTCAACTTTTTTGAAGCCGAATTTCTTCATGAATATATTCAACTTTTTTGAAGCCCAAATCCTTCATGAAAATTTTCAACTTTTTTGAAGCCCAAATACTTCATGAAAATGTTCAACTTTTTTGAAGCCGAATTTCTTCTTGAAAATGTTCAACTTTTTTGAAGCCGAATTTCTTCATGAATATATTCAACTTTTTTGAAGCCCAAATCCTTCATGAAAATGTTCAACTTTTTTGAAGCCCAAATACTTCATGAAAATATTCAACTTTTTTGAAGCCGAAATACTTCATGAATATATTCAACTTTTTTGAAGCCGAAATCCTTCATGAAAATTTTCAAATTTTTTGAAGCCCAAATCCTTCATGAAAATGTTCAACTTTTTTGAAGCCCAAATACTTTATGAATATTTTCAACTTTTTTGATGCCCAAATACTTCATGAATATATTCAACTTTTTTGAAGCCCAATTTCTTCATGAAAATTTTCAACTTTTTTGAAGCCGAAATACTTCATGAAAATTTTCAACTTTTTTGAAGCCGAATTTCTTCTTGAAAATGTTCAACTTTTTTGAAGCCCAAATCCTTCATGAAAATGTTCAACTTTTTGAAGCCCAAATACTTCATGAAAATTTTCAACTTTTTTGAAGCCCAAATACTTCATGAAAATATTCAACTTTTTTGAAGCCGAATTTCTTCATGAATATATTCAACTTTTTTGAAGCCCAAATCCTTCATGAAAATTTTCAACTTTTTTGAAGCCCAAATACTTCATGAAAATGTTCAACTTTTTTGAAGCCGAATTTCTTCTTGAAAATGTTCAACTTTTTTGAAGCCCAAATCCTTCATGAAAATGTTCAACTTTTTTTAAGCCGAATTTCTTCATGAATATATGCAACTTTTTTGAAGCCCAAATCCTTCATCAAAATTTTCAACTTTTTTGAAGCCCAAATACGTCATGAAAATGTTCAACTTTTTTGAAGCCGAATTTCTTCATGAATATATTCAACTTTTTTGAAGCCCAAATCCTTCATGAAAATTTTCAACTTTTTTGAAGCACAAATACTTCATGAAAATATTCAACTTTTTTTAAGCCGAAATACTTCATGAATATATTCAACTTTTTTGAAGCCGAAATCCTTCATGAAAATTTTCAACTTTTTTGAAGCCCAAATCCTTCATGAAAATGTTCAACTTTTTTGAAGCCCAAATACTTCATGAATATTTTCAACTTTTTTGAAGCCCAAATACTTCATGAATATATTCAACTTTTTTGAAGCCCAATTTCTTCATGAAAATTTTCAACTTTTTTGAAGCCCAAATACTTCATGAAAATATTCAACTTTTTTGAAGCCGAAATCCTTCATGAAAATTTTCAACTTTTTTGAAGCCCAAATCCTTCATGAAAATGTTCAACTTTTTTGAAGCCCAAATACTTCATGAAAATTTTCAACTTTTTTGAAGCCCAAATCCTTCATGAAAATGTTCAACTTTTTGAAGCCCAAATACTTCATGAAAATTTTCAACTTTTTTGAAGCCGAATTTCTTCTTGAAAATGTTCAACTTTTTTGAAGCCCAAATCCTTCATGAAAATGTTCAACTTTTTTGAAGCCCAAATACTTCATGAAAATTTTCAACTTTTTTGAAGCCCAAATACTTCATGAAAATGTTCAAATTTTTTGAAGCCGAATTTCTTAATGAATATATTCAACTTTTTTGAAGCCCAAATCCTTCATGAAAATTTTCAACTTTTTTGAATCCCAAATACTTCATGAAAATGTTCAACTTTTTTGAAGCCGAATTTCTTCATGAATATATTCAACTTTTTTGAAGCCCAAATCCTTCATGAAAATGTTCAACTTTTTTGAAGCCCAAATACTTCATGAAAATATTCAACTTTTTTGAAGCCGAAATACTTCATGAATATATTCAACTTTTTTGAAGCCGAAATCCTTCATGAAAATTTTCAAATTTTTTGAAGCCCAAATCCTTCATGAAAATGTTCAACTTTTTTGAAGCCCAAATACTTTATGAATATTTTCAACTTTTTTGATGCCCAAATACTTCATGAATATATTCAACTTTTTTGAAGCCCAATTTCTTCATGAAAATTTTCAACTTTTTTGAAGCCGAAATACTTCATGAAAATTTTCAACTTTTTTGAAGCCGAATTTCTTCTTGAAAATGTTCAACTTTTTTGAAGCCCAAATCCTTCATGAAAATGTTCAACTTTTTGAAGCCCAAATACTTCATGAAAATTTTCAACTTTTTTGAAGCCGAATTTCTTCTTGAAAATGTTCAACTTTTTTGAAGCCCAAATCCTTCATGAAAATGTTCAACTTTTTGAAGCCCAAATACTTCATGAAAATTTTCAACTTTTTTGAAGCCCAAATACTTCATGAAAATATTCAACTTTTTTGAAGCCGAATTTCTTCATGAATATATTCAACTTTTTTGAAGCCCAAATCCTTCATGAAAATTTTCAACTTTTTTGAAGCCCAAATACTTCATGAAAATGTTCAACTTTTTTGAAGCCGAATTTCTTCTTGAAAATGTTCAACTTTTTTGAAGCCCAAATCCTTCATGAAAATGTTCAACTTTTTTTAAGCCGAATTTCTTCATGAATATATGCAACTTTTTTGAAGCCCAAATCCTTCATCAAAATTTTCAACTTTTTTGAAGCCCAAATACTTCATGAAAATGTTCAACTTTTTTGAAGCCGAATTTCTTCATGAATATATTCAACTTTTTTGAAGCCCAAATCCTTCATGAAAATTTTCAACTTTTTTGAAGCACAAATACTTCATGAAAATATTCAACTTTTTTTAAGCCGAAATACTTCATGAATATATTCAACTTTTTTGAAGCCGAAATCCTTCATGAAAATTTTCAACTTTTTTGAAGCCCAAATCCTTCATGAAAATGTTCAACTTTTTTGAAGCCCAAATACTTCATGAATATTTTCAACTTTTTTGAAGCCCAAATACTTCATGAATATATTCAACTTTTTTGAAGCCCAATTTCTTCATGAAAATTTTCAACTTTTTTGAAGCCCAAATACTTCATGAAAATATTCAACTTTTTTGAAGCCGAAATCCTTCATGAAAATTTTCAACTTTTTTGAAGCCCAAATCCTTCATGAAAATGTTCAACTTTTTTGAAGCCCAAATACTTTATGAATATTTTCAACTTTTTTGATGCCCAAATACTTCATGAATATATTCAACTTTTTTGAAGCCCAATTTCTTCATGAAAATTTTCAACTTTTTTGAAGCCGAAATACTTCATGAAAATTTTCAACTTTTTTGAAGCCGAATTTCTTCTTGAAAATGTTCAACTTTTTTGAAGCCCAAATCCTTCATGAAAATGTTCAACTTTTTTGAAGCCCAAATACTTCATGAAAATTTTCAACTTTTTTGAAGCCCAAATCCTTCATGAAAATGTTCAACTTTTTTGAAGCCCAAATACTTTATGAATATTTTCAACTTTTTTGATGCCCAAATACTTCATGAATATATTCAACTTTTTTGAAGCCCAATTTCTTCATGAAAATTTTCAACTTTTTTGAAGCCGAAATACTTCATGAAAATTTTCAACTTTTTTGAAGCCGAATTTCTTCTTGAAAATGTTCAACTTTTTTGAAGCCCAAATCCTTCATGAAAATGTTCAACTTTTTGAAGCCCAAATACTTCATGAAAATTTTCAACTTTTTTGAAGCCGAATTTCTTCTTGAAAATGTTCAACTTTTTTGAAGCCCAAATCCTTCATGAAAATGTTCAACTTTTTGAAGCCCAAATACTTCATGAAAATTTTCAACTTTTTTGAAGCCCAAATACTTCATGAAAATATTCAACTTTTTTGAAGCCGAATTTCTTCATGAATATATTCAACTTTTTTGAAGCCCAAATCCTTCATGAAAATTTTCAACTTTTTTGAAGCCCAAATACTTCATGAAAATGTTCAACTTTTTTGAAGCCGAATTTCTTCTTGAAAATGTTCAACTTTTTTGAAGCCCAAATCCTTCATGAAAATGTTCAACTTTTTTTAAGCCGAATTTCTTCATGAATATATGCAACTTTTTTGAAGCCCAAATCCTTCATCAAAATTTTCAACTTTTTTGAAGCCCAAATACTTCATGAAAATGTTCAACTTTTTTGAAGCCGAATTTCTTCATGAATATATTCAACTTTTTTGAAGCCCAAATCCTTCATGAAAATTTTCAACTTTTTTGAAGCACAAATACTTCATGAAAATATTCAACTTTTTTTAAGCCGAAATACTTCATGAATATATTCAACTTTTTTGAAGCCGAAATCCTTCATGAAAATTTTCAACTTTTTTGAAGCCCAAATCCTTCATGAAAATGTTCAACTTTTTTGAAGCCCAAATACTTCATGAATATTTTCAACTTTTTTGAAGCCCAAATACTTCATGAATATATTCAACTTTTTTGTAGCCCAATTTCTTCATGAAAATTTTCAACTTTTTTGAAGCCCAAATCCTTCATGAAAATGTTCAACTTTTTTGAAGCCCAAATACTTTATGAATATTTTCAACTTTTTTGATGCCCAAATACTTCATGAATATATTCAACTTTTTTGAAGCCCAATTTCTTCATGAAAATTTTCAACTTTTTTGAAGCCGAAATACTTCATGAAAATTTTCAACTTTTTTGAAGCCGAATTTCTTCTTGAAAATGTTCAACTTTTTTGAAGCCCAAATCCTTCATGAAAATGTTCAACTTTTTTGAAGCCCAAATACTTCATGAAAATTTTCAACTTTTTTGAAGCCCAAATACTTCATGAAAATATTCAACTTTTTTGAAGCCGAATTTCATCATGAATATATTCAACTTTTTTGAAGCCCAAATCCTTCATGAAAATTTTCAACTTTTTTGAAGCCGAAATACTTCATGAAAATTTTCAACTTTTTTGAAGCCGAATTTCTTCTTGAAAATTTTCAACTTTTTTGAAGCCGAATTTCTTCTTGAAAATGTTCAACTTTTTTGAAGCCGAAATCCTTCATGAAAATGTTCAACTTTTTTGAAGCCCAAATACTTCATGAAAATTTTCAACTTTTTTGAAGCCCAAATACTTCATGAAAATATTCAACTTTTTTGAAGCCGAATTTCTTCATGAATATATTCAACTTTTTTGAAGTCCAAATCCTTCATGAAAATTTTCAACTTTTTTGAAGCCGAAATTATTCATGAAAATTTTCAACTTTTTTGAAGCCGAATTTCTTCTTGAAAATTTTCAACTTTTTTGAAGCCGAATTTCTTTTTGAAAATGTTCAACTTTTTTGAAGCCCAAATCCTTCATGAAAATGTTCAACTTTTTTGAAGCCCAAATACTTCATGAAAATTTTCAACTTTTTTGAAGCCCAAATACTTCATGAAAATATTCAACTTTTTTGAAGCCGAATTTCTTCATGAATATATTCAACTTTTTTGAAGCCCAAATCCTTCATGAAAATTTTCAACTTTTTTGAAGCCCAAATACTTCATGAAAATGTTCAACTTTTTTGAAGCCGAATTTCTTCATGAATATATTCAACTTTTTTGAAGCCCAAATCCTTCATGAAAATTTTCAACTTTTTTGAAGCCCAAATACTTCATGAAAATGTTCAACTTTTTTGAAGCCGAATTTCTTCATGAATATATTCAACTTTTTTGAAGCCCAAATCCTTCATGAAAATTTTCAACTTTTTTGAAGCCCAAATACTTCATGAAAATGTTCAACTTTTTTGAAGCCGAATTTCTTCTTGAATATATTCAACTTTTTTGAAGCCCAATTTCTTCATGAAAATTTTCAACTTTTTTGAAGCCGAAATACTTCATGAAAATTTTCAACTTTTTTGAAGCCGAATTTCTTCTTGAAAATGTTCAACTTTTTTGAAGCCCAAATCCTTCATGAAAATGTTCAACTTTTTTGAAGCCCAAATACTTCATGAAAATTTTCAACTTTTTTGAAGCCCAAATACTTCATGAAAATATTCAACTTTTTTGAAGCCGAATTTCTTCATGAATATATTCAACTTTTTTGAAGCCCAAATCCTTCATGAAAATTTTCAACTTTTTTGAAGCCGAAATACTTCATGAAAATTTTCAACTTTTTTGAAGCCGAATTTCTTCTTGAAAATTTTCAACTTTTTTGAAGCCGAATTTCTTTTTGAAAATGTTCAACTTTTTTGAAACCCAAATCCTTCATGAAAATGTTCAACTTTTTTGAAGCCCAAATACTTCATGAAAATTTTCAACTTTTTTGAAGCCCAAATACTTCATGAAAATATTCAACTTTTTTGAAGCCGAATTTCTTCATGAATATATTCAACTTTTTTGAAGCCCAAATCCTTCATGAAAATTTTCAACTTTTTTGAAGCCCAAATACTTCATGAAAATGTTCAACTTTTTTGAAGCCGAATTTCTTCTTGAAAATGTTCAACTTTTTTGAAGCCCAAATCCTTCATGAAAATGTTCAACTTTTTTGAAGCCCAAATGCTTCATGAATATATTCAACTTTTTTGAACCCCAAATACTTCATGAAAATTTTCAACTTTTTTGAAGCCCAAATACTTCATGAAAATTTTCAACTTTTTTGAAGCCCAAATACTTCATGAAAATGTTCAACTTTTTTGAAGCCGAATTTCTTCATGAATATATTCAACTTTTTTGAAGCCCAAATCCTTCATGAAAATTTTCAACTTTTTTGAAGCCCAAATACTTCATGAAAATTTTCAACTTTTTTGAAGCCCAAATACTTCATGAAAATATTCAACTTTTTTGAAGCCGAATTTCTTCATGAATATATTCAACTTTTTTGAAGCCCAAATCCTTCATGAAAATTTTCAACTTTTTTGAAGCCCAAATACTTCATGAAAATGTTCAACTTTTTTGAAGCCGAATTTCTTCATGAATATATTCAACTTTTTTGAAGCCCAAATCCTTCATGAAAATTTTCAACTTTTTTGAAGCCCAAATACTTCATGAAAATATTCAACTTTTTTGAAGCCGAAATACTTCATGAATATATTCAACTTTTTTGAAGCCGAAATCCTTCATGAAAATTTTCAACTTTTTTGAAGCCCAAATCCTTCATGAAAATGTTCAACTTTTTTGAAGCCCAAATACTTCATGAATATTTTCAACTTTTTTGATGCCCAAATACTTCATGAATATATTCAACTTTTTTGAAGCCCAATTTCTTCATGAAAATTTTCAACTTTTTTGAAGCCCAAATACTTCATGAAAATATTCAACTTTTTTGAAGCCGAAATCCTTCATGAAAATTTTCAACTTTTTTGAAGCCCAAATCCTTCATGAAAATGTTCAACTTTTTTGAAGCCCAAATACTTTATGAATATTTTCAACTTTTTTGATGCCCAAATACTTCATGAATATATTCAACTTTTTTGAAGCCCAATTTCTTCATGAAAATTTTCAACTTTTTTGAAGCCGAAATACTTCATGAAAATTTTCAACTTTTTTGAAGCCGAATTTCTTCTTGAAAATGTTCATCTTTTTTGAAGCCCAAATCCTTCATGAAAATGTTCAACTTTTTTGAAGCCCAAATACTTCATGAAAATTTTCAACTTTTTTGAAGCCCAAATACTTCATGAAAATATTCAACTTTTTTGAAGCCGAATTTCTTCATGAATATATTCAACTTTTTTGAAGCCCAAATCCTTCATGAAAATTTTCAACTTATTTGAAGCCGAATTTCTTCTTGAAAATTTTCAACTTTTTTGAAGCCGAATTTCTACTTGAAAATGTTCAACTTTTTTGAAGCCCAAATCCTTCATGAAAATGTTCAACTTTTTTGAAGCCCAAATCCTTCATGAAAATGTTCAACTTTTTTGAAGCCCAAATACTTCATGAAAATTTTCAACTTTTTTGAAGCCCAAATACTTCATGAAAATATTCAACTTTTTTGAAGCCGAATTTCTTCATGAATATATTCAACTTTTTTGAAGCCCAAATCCTTCATCAAAATTTTCAACTTTTTTGAAGCCCAAATACTTCATGAAAATGTTAAACTTTTTTGAAGCCGAATTTCTTCTTGAAAATGTTCAACTTTTTTGAAGCCCAAATCCTTCATGAAAATGTCCAACTTTTTTTAAGCCGAATTTCTTCATGAATATATGCAACTTTTTTGAAGCCCAAATCCTTCATCAAAATTTTCAACTTTTTTGAAGCCCAAATACTTCATGAAAATGTTCAACTTTTTTGAAGCCGAATTTCTTCATGAATATATTCAACTTTTTTGAAGCCCAAATACTTCATGAATATTTTCAACTTTTTTGAAGCCCAAATACTTCATGAATATATTCAACTTTTTTGAAGCCCAAGTTCTTCATGAAAATTTTCAACTTTTTTGAAGCCGAAATTATTCATGAAAATTTTCAACTTTTTTGAAGCCGAATTTCTTCTTGAAAATTTTCAACTTTTTTGAAGCCGAATTTCTTTTTGAAAATGTTCAACTTTTTTGAAGCCCAAATCCTTCATGAAAATGTTCAACTTTTTTGAAGCCCAAATACTTCATGAAAATTTTCAACTTTTTTGAAGCCCAAATACTTCATGAAAATATTGAACTTTTTTGAAGCCGAATTTCTTCATGAATATATTCAACTTTTTTGAAGCCCAAATCCTTCATGAAAATTTTCAACTTTTTTGAAGCCCAAATACTTCATGAAAATGTTCAACTTTTTTGAAGCCGAATTTCTTCATGAATATATTCAACTTTTTTGAAGCCCAATTTCTTCATGAAAATTTTCAACTTTTTTGAAGCCGAAATTATTCATGAAAATTTTCAACTTTTTTGAAGCCGAATTTCTTCTTGAAAATTTTCAACTTTTTTGAAGCCGAATTTCTTTTTGAAAATGTTCAACTTTTTTGAAGCCCAAATCCTTCATGAAAATGTTCACCTTTTTTGAAGCCCAAATACTTCATGAAAATTTTCAACTTTTTTGAAGCCCAAATACTTCATGAAAATATTCAACTTTTTTGAAGCCGAATTTCTTCATGAATATATTCAACTTTTTTGAAGCCCAAATCCTTCATGAAAATTTTCAACTTTTTTGAAGCCCAAATACTTCATGAAAATGTTCAACTTTTTTGAAGCCGAATTTCTTCATGAATATATTCAACTTTTTTGAAGCCCAAATCCTTCATGAAAATTTTCAACTTTTTTGAAGCCCAAATACTTCATGAAAATGTTCAACTTTTTTGAAGCCGAATTTCTTCATGAATATATTCAACTTTTTTGAAGCCCAAATCCTTCATGAAAATTTTCAACTTTTTTGAAGCCCAAATACTTCATGAAAATGTTCAACTTTTTTGAAGCCGAATTTCTTCATGAATATATTCAACTTTTTTGAAGCCCAATTTCTTCATGAAAATTTTCAACTTTTTTGAAGCCGAAATACTTCATGAAAATTTTCAACTTTTTTGAAGCCGAATTTCTTCTTGAAAATGTTCAACTTTTTTGAAGCCCAAATCCTTCATGAAAATGTTCAACTTTTTTGAAGCCCAAATACTTCATGAAAATTTTCAACTTTTTTGAAGCCCAAATACTTCATGAAAATATTCAACTTTTTTGAAGCCGAATTTCTTCATGAATATATTCAACTTTTTTGAAGCCCAAATCCTTCATGAAAATTTTCAACTTTTTTGAAGCCCAAATACTTCATGAAAATGTTCAACTTTTTTGAAGCCGAATTTCTTCTTGAAAATGTTCAACTTTTTTGAAGCCCAAATCCTTCATGAAAATGTTCAACTTTTTTGAAGCCCAAATGCTTCATGAATATATTCAACTTTTTTGAACCCCAAATACTTCATGAAAATTTTCAACTTTTTTGAAGCCCAAATACTTCATGAAAATTTTGAACTTTTTTGAAGCCCAAATACTTCATGAAAATGTTCAACTTTTTTGAAGCCGAATTTCTTCATGAATATATTCAACTTTTTTGAAGCCCAAATCCTTCATGAAAATTTTCAACTTTTTTGAAGCCCAAATACTTCATGAAAATTTTCAACTTTTTTGAAGCCCAAATACTTCATGAAAATATTCAACTTTTTTGAAGCCGAATTTCTTCATGAATATATTCAACTTTTTTGAAGCCCAAATCCTTCATGAAAATTTTCAACTTTTTTGAAGCCCAAATACTTCATGAAAATGTTCAACTTTTTTGAAGCCGAATTTCTTCATGAATATATTCAACTTTTTTGAAGCCCAAATCCTTCATGAAAATTTTCAACTTTTTTGAAGCCCAAATACTTCATGAAAATATTCAACTTTTTTGAAGCCGAATTTCTTCTTGAAAATTTTCAACTTTTTTGAAGCCGAATATCTTCTTGAAAATGTTCAACTTTTTTGAAGCCCAAATCCTTCATGAAAATGTTCAACTTTTTTGAAGCCCAAATCCTTCATGAAAATGTTCAACTTTTTTGAAGCCCAAATACTTCATGAATATTTTCAACTTTTTTGATGCCCAAATACTTCATGAATATATTCAACTTTTTTGAAGCCCAATTTCTTCATGAAAATTTTCAACTTTTTTGAAGCCCAAATACTTCATGAAAATGTTCAACTTTTTTGAAGCCGAATTTCTTCATGAATATATTCAACTTTTTTGAAGCCCAAATCCTTCATGAAAATTTTCAACTTTTTTGAAGCCCAAATACTTCATGAAAATGTTCAACTTTTTTGAAGCCGAATTTCTCCATGAATATATTCAACTTTTTTGATGCCCAAATACTTCATGAATATATTCAACTTTTTTGAAGCCCAATTTCTTCATGAAAATTTTCAACTTTTTTGAAGCCCAAATACTTCATGAAAATGTTCAACTTTTTTGAAGCCGAATTTCTTCATGAATATATTCAACTTTTTTGAAGCCCAAATCCTTCATGAAAATTTTCAACTTTTTTGAAGCCCAAATACTTCATGAAAATGTTCAACTTTTTTGAAGCCGAATTTCTTCATGAATATATTCAACTTTTTTGAAGCCCAAATCCTTCATGAAAATTTTCAACTTTTTTGAAGCCCAAATACTTCATGAAAATTTTCAACTTTTTTGAAGCCCAAATACTTCATGAAAATATTCAACTTTTTTGAAGCCGAATTTCTTCATGAATATATTCAACTTTTTTGAAGCCCAAATCCTTCATGAAAATTTTCAACTTTTTTGAAGCCCAAATACTTCATGAAAATGTTCAACTTTTTTGGAGCCGAATTTCTTCATGAATATATTCAACTTTTTTGAAGCCCAAATCCTTCATGAAAATTTTCAACTTTTTTGAAGCCCAAATACTTCATGAAAATATTCAACTTTTTTGAAGCCGAAATACTTCATGAATATATTCAACTTTTTTGAAGCCGAAATCCTTCATGAAAATTTTCAACTTTTTTGAAGCCCAAATCCTTCATGAAAATGTTCAACTTTTTTGAAGCCCAAATACTTCATGAATATTTTCAACTTTTTTGATGCCCAAATACTTCATGAATATATTCAACTTTTTTGAAGCCGAATTTCTTCTTGAAAATGTTCATCATTTTTGAAGCCCAAATCCTTCATGAAAATGTTCAACTTTTTTGAAGCCCAAATACTTCATGAAAATTTTCAACTTTTTTGAAGCCCAAATACTTCATGAAAATATTCAACTTTTTTGAAGCCGAATTTCTTCATGAATATATTCAACTTTTTTGAAGCCCAAATCCTTCATGAAAATTTTCAACTTTTTTGAAGCCGAATTTCTTCTTGAAAATTTTCAACTTTTTTGAAGCCGAATATCTTCTTGAAAATGTTCAACTTTTTTGAAGCCCAAATCCTTCATGAAAATGTTCAACTTTTTTGAAGCCCAAATACTTCATGAAAATTTTCAACTTTTTTGAAGCCCAAATACTTCATGAAAATTTTCAACTTTTTTGAAGCCCAAATACTTCATGAAAATGTTCAACTTTTTTGAAGCCGAATTTCTTCATGAATATATTCAACTTTTTTGAAGCCCAAATCCTTCATGAAAATGTTCAACTTTTTTGAAGCCCAAATCCTTCATGAAAATGTTCAACTTTTTTGAAGCCCAAATACTTCATGAATATTTTCAACTTTTTTGATGCCCAAATACTTCATGAATATATTCAACTTTTTTGAAGCCCAATTTCTTCATGAAAATTTTCAACTTTTTTGAAGCCCAAATACTTCATGAAAATGTTCAACTTTTTTGAAGCCGAATTTCTTCATGAATATATTCAACTTTTTTGAAGCCCAAATCCTTCATGAAAATTTTCAACTTTTTTGAAGCCCAAATACTTCATGAAAATGTTCAACTTTTTTGAAGCCGAATTTCTTCATGAATATATTCAACTTTTTTGAAGCCCAAATCCTTCATGAAAATGTTCAACTTTTTTGAAGCCCAAATCCTTCATGAAAATGTTCAACTTTTTTGAAGCCCAAATACTTCATGAATATTTTCAACTTTTTTGATGCCCAAATACTTCATGAATATATTCAACTTTTTTGAAGCCCAATTTCTTCATGAAAATTTTCAACTTTTTTGAAGCCCAAATACTTCATGAAAATGTTCAACTTTTTTGAAGCCGAATTTCTTCATGAATATATTCAACTTTTTTGAAGCCCAAATCCTTCATGAAAATTTTCAACTTTTTTGAAGCCCAAATACTTCATGAAAATGTTCAACTTTTTTGAAGCCGAATTTCTTCATGAATATATTCAACTTTTTTGAAGCCCAAATCCTTCATGAAAATCTTCAACTTTTTTGAAGCCCAAATACTTCATGAAAATATTCAACTTTTTTGAAGCCGAATTTCTTCTTGAAAATGTTCAACTTTTTTGAAGCCCAAATCCTTCATGAAAATTTTCAACTTTTTTGAAGCCCAAATACTTCATGAAAATTTTCAACTTTTTTGAAGCCCAAATACTTCATGAAAATATTCAACTTTTTTGAAGCCGAATTTCTTCATGAATATATTCAACTTTTTTGAAGCCCAAATCCTTCATGAAAATTTTCAACTTTTTTGAAGCCGAAATACTTCATGAAAATTTTCAACTTTTTTGAAGCCGAATTTCTTCTTGAAAATTTTCAACTTTTTTGAAGCCGAATTTCTTTTTGAAAATGTTCAACTTTTTTGAAGCCCAAATCCTTCATGAAAATGTTCAACTTTTTTGAAGCCCAAATACTTCATGAAAATATTCAACTTTTTTGAAGCCGAATTTCTTCTTGAAAATGTTCAACTTTTTTGAAGCCCAAATCCTTCATGAAAATTTTCAACTTTTTTGAAGCCCAAATACTTCATGAAAATTTTCAACTTTTTTGAAGCCCAAATACTTCATGAAAATATTCAACTTTTTTGAAGCCGAATTTCTTCATGAATATATTCAACTTTTTTGAAGCCCAAATCCTTCATGAAAATTTTCAACTTTTTTGAAGCCCAAATACTTCATGAAAATGTTCAACTTTTTTGAAGCCGAATTTCTTCATGAATATATTCAACTTTTTTGAAGCCTAAATCCTTCATGAAAAGCTTCAACTTTTTTGAAGCCCAAATACTTCATGAAAATATTCAACTTTTTTGAAGCCGAATTTCTTCTTGAAAATGTTCAACTTTTTTGAAGCCCAAATCCTTCATGAAAATTTTCAACTTTTTTGAAGCCCAAATACTTCATGAAAATATTCAACTTTTTTGAAGCCGAATTTCTTCATGAATATATTCAACTTTTTTGAAGCCCAAATCCTTCATGAAAATTTTCAACTTTTTTGAAGCCGAAATACTTCATGAAAATTTTCAACTTTTTTGAAGCCGAATTTCTTCTTGAAAATTTTCAACTTTTTTGAAGCCGAATTTCTTTTTGAAAATGTTCAACTTTTTTGAAGCCCAAATCCTTCATGAAAATGTTCAACTTTTTTGAAGCCCAAATACTTCATGAAAATATTCAACTTTTTTGAAGCCGAATTTCTTCTTGAAAATGTTCAACTTTTTTGAAGCCCAAATCCTTCATGAAAATTTTCAACTTTTTTGAAGCCCAAATACTTCATGAAAATTTTCAACTTTTTTGAAGCCCAAATACTTCATGAAAATATTCAACTTTTTTGAAGCCGAATTTCTTCATGAATATATTCAACTTTTTTGAAGCCCAAATCCTTCATGAAAATTTTCAACTTTTTTGAAGCCGAAATACTTCATGAAAATGTTCAACTTTTTTGAAGCCGAATTTCTTCATGAATATATTCAACTTTTTTGAAGCCCAAATCCTTCATGAAAATGTTCAACTTTTTTGAAGCCCAAATACTTCATGAAAATATTCAACTTTTTTGAAGCCGAAATACTTCATGAATATATTCAACTTTTTTGAAGCCGAAATCCTTCATGAAAATTTTCAAATTTTTTGAAGCCCAAATCCTTCATGAAAATGTTCAACTTTTTTGAAGCCCAAATACTTTATGAATATTTTCAACTTTTTTGATGCCCAAATACTTCATGAATATATTCAACTTTTTTGAAGCCCAATTTCTTCATGAAAATTTTCAACTTTTTTGAAGCCCAAATACTTCATGAAAATGTTCAACTTTTTTGAAGCCGAATTTCTTCATGAATATATTCAACTTTTTTGAAGCCCAAATCCTTCATGAAAATTTTCAACTTTTTTGAAGCCCAAATACTTCATGAAAATGTTCAACTTTTTTGAAGCCGAATTTCTTCATGAATATATTCAACTTTTTTGAAGCCCAAATCCTTCATGAAAATCTTCAACTTTTTTGAAGCCCAAATACTTCATGAAAATATTCAACTTTTTTGAAGCCGAATTTCTTCTTGAAAATGTTCAACTTTTTTGAAGCCCAAATCCTTCATGAAAATTTTCAACTTTTTTGAAGCCCAAATACTTCATGAAAATTTTCAACTTTTTTGAAGCCCAAATACTTCATGAAAATATTCAACTTTTTTGAAGCCGAATTTCTTCATGAATATATTCAACTTTTTTGAAGCCCAAATCCTTCATGAAAATTTTCAACTTTTTTGAAGCCGAAATACTTCATGAAAATTTTCAACTTTTTTGAAGCCGAATTTCTTCTTGAAAATTTTCAACTTTTTTGAAGCCGAATTTCTTTTTGAAAATGTTCAACTTTTTTGAAGCCCAAATCCTTCATGAAAATGTTCAACTTTTTTGAAGCCCAAATACTTCATGAAAATATTCAACTTTTTTGAAGCCGAATTTCTTCTTGAAAATGTTCAACTTTTTTGAAGCCCAAATCCTTCATGAAAATTTTCAACTTTTTTGAAGCCCAAATACTTCATGAAAATTTTCAACTTTTTTGAAGCCCAAATACTTCATGAAAATATTCAACTTTTTTGAAGCCGAATTTCTTCATGAATATATTCAACTTTTTTGAAGCCCAAATCCTTCATGAAAATTTTCAACTTTTTTGAAGCCCAAATACTTCATGAAAATGTTCAACTTTTTTGAAGCCGAATTTCTTCATGAATATATTCAACTTTTTTGAAGCCTAAATCCTTCATGAAAAGCTTCAACTTTTTTGAAGCCCAAATACTTCATGAAAATATTCAACTTTTTTGAAGCCGAATTTCTTCTTGAAAATGTTCAACTTTTTTGAAGCCCAAATCCTTCATGAAAATTTTCAACTTTTTTGAAGCCCAAATACTTCATGAAAATATTCAACTTTTTTGAAGCCGAATTTCTTCATGAATATATTCAACTTTTTTGAAGCCCAAATCCTTCATGAAAATTTTCAACTTTTTTGAAGCCGAAATACTTCATGAAAATTTTCAACTTTTTTGAAGCCGAATTTCTTCTTGAAAATTTTCAACTTTTTTGAAGCCGAATTTCTTTTTGAAAATGTTCAACTTTTTTGAAGCCCAAATCCTTCATGAAAATGTTCAACTTTTTTGAAGCCCAAATACTTCATGAAAATATTCAACTTTTTTGAAGCCGAATTTCTTCTTGAAAATGTTCAACTTTTTTGAAGCCCAAATCCTTCATGAAAATTTTCAACTTTTTTGAAGCCCAAATACTTCATGAAAATTTTCAACTTTTTTGAAGCCCAAATACTTCATGAAAATATTCAACTTTTTTGAAGCCGAATTTCTTCATGAATATATTCAACTTTTTTGAAGCCCAAATCCTTCATGAAAATTTTCAACTTTTTTGAAGCCGAAATACTTCATGAATATTTTCAACTTTTTTGAAGCCGAATTTCTTCTTGAAAATTTTCAACTTTTTTGAAGCCGAATTTCTTTTTGAAAATGTTCAACTTTTTTGAAGCCCAAATCCTTCATGAAAATGTTCAACTTTTTTGAAGCCCAAATACTTCATGAAAATTTTCAACTTTTTTGAAGCCCAAATACTTCATGAAAATATTCAACTTTTTTGAAGCCGAATTTCTTCATGAATATATTCAACTTTTTTGAAGCCCAAATCCTTCATGAAAATTTTCAACTTTTTTGAAGCCCAAATACTTCATGAAAATGTTCAACTTTTTTGAAGCCGAATTTCTTCTTGAAAATGTTCAACTTTTTTGAAGCCCAAATCCTTCATGAAAATGTTCAACTTTTTTGAAGCCCAAATGCTTCATGAATATATTCAACTTTTTTGAACCCCAAATACTTCATGAAAATTTTCAACTTTTTTGAAGCCCAAATACTTCATGAAAATTTTCAACTTTTTTGAAGCCCAAATACTTCATGAAAATGTTCAACTTTTTTGAAGCCGAATTTCTTCATGAATATATTCAACTTTTTTGAAGCCCAAATCCTTCATGAAAATTTTCAACTTTTTTGAAGCCCAAATACTTCATGAAAATGTTCAACTTTTTTGAAGCCGAATTTCTTCATGAATATATTCAACTTTTTTGAAGCCCAAATCCTTCATGAAAATTTTCAACTTTTTTGAAGCCCAAATACTTCATGAAAATATTCAACTTTTTTGAAGCCGAAATACTTCATGAATATACTCAACTTTTTTGAAGCCGAATTTCTTCATGAATATATTCAACTTTTTTGAAGCCCAAATCCTTCATGAAAATTTTCAACTTTTTTGAAGCCCAAATACTTCATGAAAATATTCAACTTTTTTGAAGCCGAAATACTTCATGAATATATTCAACTTTTTTGAAGCCGAAATCCTTCATGAAAATTTTCAACTTTTTTGAAGCCCAAATCCTTCATGAAAATGTTCAACTTTTTTGATGCCCAAATACTTCATGAATATTTTCAACTTTTTTGATGCCCAAATACTTCATGAATATATTCAACTTTTTTGAAGCCCAATTTCTTCATGAAAATTTTCAACTTTTTTGAAGCCGAAATACTTCATGAAAATTTTCAACTTTTTTGAAGCCGAATTTCTTCTTGAAAATGTTCAACTTTTTTGAAGCCCAAATCCTTCATGAAAATGTTCAACTTTTTTGAAGCACAAATACTTCAAGAAAATATTCAACTTTTTTGAAGCCGAATTTCTTCATGAAAATTTTCAACTTTTTTGAAGCCCAAATCCTTCATGAAAATTTTCAACTTTTTTGAAGCCCAAATACTTAAAGAATATTTTCAACTTTTTTGATGCCCAAATCCTTCATGAAAATGTTCAACTTTTTTGAAGCCCAAATACTTCATGAATATTTTCAACTTTTTTGATGCCCAAATACTTCATGAATATATTCAACTTTTTTGAAGCCCAAATCCTTCATGAAAATTTTCAACTTTTTTGAAGCCGAATTTCTTCTTGAAAATGTTCAACTTTTTTGAAGCCCAAATCCTTCATGAAAATGTTCAACTTTTTTAAGCCCAAATGCTTCATGAATATATTCAACTTTTTTGAAGCCCAAATACTTCATGAAAATTTTCAACTTTTTTGAAGCCCAAATACTTCATGAAAATGTTCAACTTTTTTGAAGCCGAATTTCTTCATGAATATATTCAACTTTTTTGAAGCCCAAATCCTTCATGAAAATTTTCAACTTTTTTGAAGCCCAAATACTTCATGAAAATGTTCAACTTTTTTGAAGCCCAAATACTTCATGAAAATGTTCAACTTTTTTGAAGCCGAATTTCTTCATGAATATATTCAACTTTTTTGAAGCCCAAATCCTTCATGAAAATTTTCAACTTTTTTGAAGCCCAAATACTTCATGAAAATATTCAACTTTTTTGAAGCCGAAATACTTCATGAATATATTCAACTTTTTTGAAGCCGAAATCCTTCATGAAAATTTTCAACTTTTTTGAAGCCCAAATCCTTCATGAAAATGTTCAACTTTTTTGAAGCCCAAATACTTTATGAATATTTTCAACTTTTTTGATGCCCAAATACTTCATGAATATATTCAACTTTTTTGAAGCCCAATTTCTTCATGAAAATTTTCAACTTTTTTGAAGCCGAAATACTTCATGAAAATTTTCAACTTTTTTGAAGCCGAATTTCTTCTTGAAAATGTTCAACTTTTTTGAAGCCCAAATCCTTCATGAAAATGTTCAACTTTTTTGAAGCCCAAATACTTCATGAAATTTTTCAACTTTTTTGAAGCCCAAATACTTCATGAATATATTCAACTTTTTTGAAGCCCAAATCCTTCATGAAAATTTTCAACTTTTTTGAAGCCCAAATACTTCATGAAAATGTTCAACTTTTTTGAAGCCGAATTTCTACTTGAAAATGTTCAACTTTTTTGAAGCCCAAATCCTTCATGAAAATGTTCAACTTTTTTGAAGCCCAAATGCTTCATGAATATATTCAACTTTTTTGAAGCCCAAATACTTCATGAAAATTTTCAACTTTTTTGAAGCCCAAATACTTCATGAAAATTTTCAACTTTTTTGAAGCCCAAATACTTCATGAAAATATTCAACTTTTTTGAAGCCGAATTTCTTCATGAATATATTCAACTTTTTTGAAGCCCAAATCCTTCATGAAAATTTTCAACTTTTTTGAAGCCCAAATACTTCATGAAAATTTTCAACTTTTTTGAAGCCCAAATACTTCATGAAAATATTCAACTTTTTTGAAGCCGAATTTCTTCATGAATATATTCAACTTTTTTGAAGCCCAAATCCTTCATGAAAATTTTCAACTTTTTTGAAGCCCAAATACTTCATGAAAATGTTCAACTTTTTTGAAGCCGAATTTCTTCTTGAAAATGTTCAACTTTTTTGAAGCCCAAATCTTTCATGAAAATGTTCAACTTTTTTGAAGCCCAAATACTTTATGAATATTTTCAACTTTTTTGATGCCCAAATACTTCATGAATATATTCAACTTTTTTGAAGCCCAATTTCTTCATGAAAATTTTCAACTTTTTTGAAGCCGAAATACTTCATGAAAATTTTCAACTTTTTTGAAGCCGAATTTCTTCTTGAAAATGTTCAACTTTTTTGAAGCCCAAATCCTTCATGAAAATGTTCAACTTTTTTGAAGCCCAAATACTTCATGAAAATTTTCAACTTTTTTGAAGCCCAAATACTTCATGAATATATTCAACTTTTTTGAAGCCCAAATCCTTCATGAAAATTTTCAACTTTTTTGAAGCACAAATACTTCATGAAAATGTTCAACTTTTTTGAAGCCGAATTTCTACTTGAAAATGTTCAACTTTTTTGAAGCCCAAATCCTTCATGAAAATGTTCAACTTTTTTGAAGCCCAAATGCTTCATGAATATATTCAACTTTTTTGAAGCCCAAATACTTCATGAAAATTTTCAACTTTTTTGAAGCCCAAATACTTCATGAAAATATTCAACTTTTTTGAAGCCGAATTTCTTCATGAATATATTCAACTTTTTTGAAGCCCAAATCCTTCATGAAAATTTTCAACTTTTTTGAAGCCGAAATACTTCATGAAAATTTTCAACTTTTTTGAAGCCGAATTTCTTTTTGAAAATGTTCAACTTTTTTGAAGCCCAAATCCTTCATGAAAATGTTCAACTTTTTTGAAGCCCAAATACTTCATGAAAATTTTCAACTTTTTTGAAGCCCAAATACTTCATGAAAATATTCAACTTTTTTGAAGCCGAATTTCTTCATGAATATATTCAACTTTTTTGAAGCCCAAATCCTTCATGAAAATTTTCAACTTTTTTGAAGCCCAAATACTTCATGAAAATGTTCAACTTTTTTGAAGCCCAAATACTTTATGAATATTTTCAACTTTTTTGATGCCCAAATACTTCATGAATATATTCAACTTTTTTGAAGCCCAATTTCTTCATGAAAATTTTCAACTTTTTTGAAGCCCAAATACTTCATGAAAATTTTCAACTTTTTTGAAGCCGAATTTCTTCTTGAAAATGTTCAACTTTTTTGAAGCCCAAATCCTTCATGAAAATGTTCAATTTTTTGAAGCCCAAATACTTCATGAAAATTTTCAACTTTTTTGAAGCCCAAATACTTCATGAATACATTCAACTTTTTTGAAGCCCAAATCCTTCATGAAAATTTTCAACTTTTTTGAAGCACAAATACTTCATGAAAATGTTCAACTTTTTTGAAGCCGAATTTCTACTTGAAAATGTTCAACTTTTTTGAAGCCCAAATCCTTCATGAAAATGTTCAACTTTTTTGAAGCCCAAATACTTCATGAAAATTTTCAACTTTTTTGAAGCCCAAATACTTCATGAAAATATTCAACTTTTTTGAAGCCGAATTTCTTCATGAATATATTCAACTTTTTTGAAGCCCAAATCCTTCATGAAAATTTTCAACTTTTTTGAAGCCCAAATACTTCATGAAAATGTTCAACTTTTTTGAAGCCGAATTTCTTCTTGAAAATGTTCAACTTTTTTGAAGCCCAAATCTTTCATGAAAATGTTCAACTTTTTTGAAGCCCAAATGCTTCATGAATATATTCAACTTTTTTGAAGCCCAAATACTTCATGAAAATTTTCAACTTTTTTGAAGCCCAAATACTTCATGAAAATGTTCAACTTTTTTGAAGCCGAATTTCTTCATGAATATATTCAACTTTTTTGAAGCCCAAATCCTTCATGAAAATTTTCAACTTTTTTGAAGCCCAAATACTTCATGAAAATGTTCAACTTTTTTGAAGCCGAATTTCTTCATGAATATATTCAACTTTTTTGAAGCCCAAATCCTTCATGAAAATTTTCAACTTTTTTGAAGCCCAAATACTTCATGAATATATTCAACTTTTTTGAAGCCCAAATCCTTCATGAAAATTTTCAACTTTTTTGAAGCCCAAATACTTCATGAAAATGTTAAACTTTTTTGAAGCCGAATTTCTACTTGAAAATGTTCAACTTTTTTGAAGCCCAAATCCTTCATGAAAATGTTCAACTTTTTTGAAGCCCAAATACTTCATGAATATTTTCAACTTTTTTGAAGCCCAAATACTTCATGAATATATTCAACTTTTTTGAAGCCCAATTTCTTCATGAAAATTTTCAACTTTTTTGAAGCCGAATTTCTTCTTGAAAATGTTCAACTTTTTTGAAGCCCAAATACTTCATGAAAATGTTCAACTTTTTTGAAGCCCAAATACTTCATGAAAATTTTCAACTTTTTTGAAGCCCAAATACTTCATGAATATATTCAACTTTTTTGAAGCCCAAATCCTTCATGAAAATTTTCAACTTTTTTGAAGCCCAAATACTTCATGAAAATGTTCAACTTTTTTGAAGCCGAATTTCTACTTGAAAATGTTCAACTTTTTTGAAGCCCAAATCCTTCATGAAAATGTTCAACTTTTTTGAAGCCCAAATGCTTCATGAATATATTCAACTTTTTTGAAGCCCAAATACTTCATGAAAATTTTCAACTTTTTTGAAGCCCAAATACTTCATGAAAATTTTCAACTTTTTTGAAGCCCAAATACTTCATGAAAATTTTCAACTTTTTTGAAGCCGAATTTCTTCATGAATATATTCAACTTTTTTGAAGCCCAAATCCTTCATGAAAATTTTCAACTTTTTTGAAGCCCAAATACTTCATGAAAATATTCAACTTTTTTGAAGCCGAAATACTTCATGAATATATTCAACTTTTTTGAAGCCGAAATCCTTCATGAAAATTTTCAACTTTTTTGAAGCCCAAATCCTTCATGAAAATGTTCAACTTTTTTGAAGCCCAAATACTTCATGAATATTTTCAACTTTTTTGATGCCCAAATACTTCATGAATATATTCAACTTTTTTGAAACCCAATTTCTTCATGAAAATTTTCAACTTTTTTGAAGCCGAATTTCTTCTTGAAAATGTTCAACTTTTTTGAAGCCCAAATACTTCATGAATATTTTCAACTTTTTTGATGCCCAAATCCTTCATGAAAATTTTCAACTTTTTTGAAGCCCAAATACTTCATGAATATTTTCAACTTTTTTGATGCCCAAATACTTCATGAATATATTCAACTTTTTTGAAGCCCAATTTCTTCATGAAAATTTTCAACTTTTTTGAAGCCGAATTTCTTCTTGAAAATGTTCAACTTTTTTGAAGCCCAAATACTTCATGAATATTTTCAACTTTTTTGAAGCCCAAATCCTTCATGAAAATGTTCAACTTTTTTGAAGCCCAAATACTTCATGAATATTTTCAACTTTTTTGATGCCCAAATACTTCATGAATATATTCAACTTTTTTGAAGCCCAATTTCTTCATGAAAATTTTCAACTTTTTTGAAGCCGAATTTCTTCTTGAAAATGTTCAACTTTTTTGAAGCCCAAATACTTCATGAATATTTTCAACTTTTTTGATGCCCAAATCCTTCATGAAAATTTTCAACTTTTTTGAAGCCCAAATACTTTAAGAAAATTTTCAACTTTTTTGAAGCCGAATTTCTTCATGAAAATTTTCAACTTTTTTGAAGCCGAATTTCTTCATGAAAATTTTCAACTTTTTTGAAGCCCAAATCCTTCATGAAAATTTTCAACTTTTTTGAAGCCCAAATACTTCAAGAATATTTTCAACTTTTTTGATGCCCAAATCCTTCATGAAAATGTTCAACTTTTTTGAAGCCCAAATACTGCATGAATATTTTCAACTTTTTTGATGCCAAATACTTCATGAATATATTCAACTTTTTTGAAGCCCAATTTCTTCATGAAAATTTTCAACTTTTTTGAAGCCGAAATACTTCATGAAAATTTTCAACTTTTTTGAAGCCGAATTTCTTCTTGAAAATGTTCAACTTTTTTGAAGCCCAAATCCTTCATGAAAATGTTCAACTTTTTTGAAGCGCAAATACTTCAAGAAAATATTCAACTTTTTTGAAGCCGAATTTCTTCATGAAAATTTTCAACTTTTTTGAAGCCCAAATCCTTCATGAAAATTTTCAACTTTTTTGAAGCCCAAATACTTCAAGAATATTTTCAACTTTTTTGATGCCCAAATCCTTCATGAAAATTTTCAACTTTTTTGAAGCCCAAATACTTTAAGAAAATTTTCAACTTTTTTGAAGCCGAATTTCTTCATGAAAATTTTCAACTTTTTTGAAGCCGAAATACTTCATGAAAATTTTCAACTTTTTTGAAGCCGAATTTCTTCTTGAAAATGTTCAACTTTTTTGAAGCCCAAATACTTCATGAATATTTTCAACTTTTTTGATGCCCAAATCCTTCATGAAAATTTTCAACTTTTTTGAAGGCCAAATACTTTAAGAAAATTTTCAACTTTATTGAAGCCGAATTTCTTCATGAAAATTTTTAACTTTTTTGAAGCCGAATTTCTTCATGAAAATTTTCAACTTTTTTGAAGCCCAAATACTTCAAGAAAATATTCAACTTTTTTGAAGCCGAATTTCTTCATGAAAATTTTCAACTTTTTTGAAGTCCAAATCCTTCATGAAAATGTTCAACTTTTTTGAAGCCCAAATACTTCAAGAATATTTTCAACTTTTTTGATGCCCAAATCCTTCATGAAAATGTTCAACTTTTTTGAAGCCCAAATACTTCATGAAAATTTTCAACTTTTTTGAAGCCCAAATCCTTCATGAAAATTTTCAACTTTTTTGAAGCCCAAATACTTCAAGAATATTTTCAACTTTTTTGATGCCAAAATCCTTCATGAAAATGTTCAACTTTTTTGAAGCCCAAATACTTCATGAATATTTTCAACTTTTTTGATGCCCAAATCCTTCATGAAAATTTTCAACTTTTTTGAAGCCCAAATACTTTAAGAAAATTTTCAACTTTTTTGAAGCCGAATTTCTTCATGAAAATTTTCAACTTTTTTGAAGCCGAATTTCTTCATGAAAATTTTCAACTTTTTTGAAGCCCAAATCCTTCATGAAAATTTTCAACTTTTTTGAAGCCCAAATACTTCATGAAAATATTCAACTTTTTTGAAGCCGAAATACTTCATGAATATATTCAACTTTTTTGAAGCCGAAATCCTTCATGAAAATTTTCAACTTTTTTGAAGCCCAAATCTTTCATGAAAATGTTCAACTTTTTTGAAGCCCAAATACTTCATGAATATTTTCAACTTTTTTGATGCCCAAATACTTCATGAATATATTCAACTTTTTTGAAGCCCAAATTCTTCATGAAAATTTTCAACTTTTTTGAAGCCGAATTTCTTCATGAAAATTTTCAACTTTTTTGAAGCCCAAATACTTCAAGAAAATATTCAACTTTTTTGAAGCCGAATTTCTTCATGAAAATTTTCAACTTTTTTGAAGCCGAATTTCTTCATGAAAATTTTCAACTTTTTTGAAGCCCAAATACTTCAAGAAAATATTCAACTTTTTTGAAGCCGAATTTCTTCATGAAAATTTTCAACTTTTTTGAAGTCCAAATCCTTCATGAAAATGTTCAACTTTTTTGAAGCCCAAATACTTCAAGAATATTTTCTACTTTTTTGATGCCCAAATCCTTCATGAAAATGTTCAACTTTTTTGAAGCCCAAATACTTCATGAAAATTTTCAACTTTTTTGAAGCCCAAATCCTTCATGAAAATTTTCAACTTTTTTGAAGCCCAAATACTTCAAGAAAATATTCAACTTTTTTGAAGCCGAATTTCTTCATGAAAATTTTCAACTTTTTTGAAGCCGAATTTCTTCATGAAAATTTTCAACTTTTTTGAAGCCCAAATACTTCAAGAAAATATTCAACTTTTTTGAAGCCGAATTTCTTCATGAAAATTTTCAACTTTTTTGAAGTCCAAATCCTTCATGAAAATGTTCAACTTTTTTGAAGCCCAAATACTTCAAGAATATTTTCAACTTTTTTGATGCCCAAATCCTTCATGAAAATGTTCAACTTTTTTGAAGCCCAAATACTTCATGAAAATTTTCAACTTTTTTGAAGCCCAAATCCTTCATGAAAATTTTCAACTTTTTTGAAGCCCAAATACTTCAAGAATATTTTCAACTTTTTTGATGCCCAAATCCTTCATGAAAATGTTCAACTTTTTTGAAGCCCAAATACTTCATGAATATTTTCAACTTTTTTGATGCCCAAATCCTTCATGAAAATTTTCAACTTTTTTGAAGCCCAAATACTTTAAGAAAATTTTCAACTTTTTTGAAGCCGAATTTCTTCATGAAAATTTTCAACTTTTTTGAAGCCGAATTTCTTCATGAAAATTTTCAACTTTTTTGAAGCCCAAATCCTTCATGAAAATTTTCAACTTTTTTGAAGCCCAAATACTTCATGAAAATATTCAACTTTTTTGAAGCCGAAATACTTCATGAATATATTCAACTTTTTTGAAGCCGAAATCCTTCATGAAAATTTTCAACTTTTTTGAAGCCCAAATCCTTCATGAAAATGTTCAACTTTTTTGAAGCCCAAATACTTCATGAATATTTTCAACTTTTTTGATGCCCAAATACTTCATGAATATATTCAACTTTTTTGAAGCCCAATTTCTTCATGAAAATTTTCAACTTTTTTGAAGCCGAATTTCTTCATGAAAATTTTCAACTTTTTTGAAGCCCAAATACTTCAAGAAAATATTCAACTTTTTTGAAGCCGAATTTCTTCATGAAAATTTTCAACTTTTTTGAAGCCCAAATCCTTCATGAAAATTTTCAACTTTTTTGAAGCCCAAATCCTTCATGAAAATGTTCAACTTTTTTGAAGCCCAAATACTTCATGAATATTTTCAACTTTTTTGATGCCCAAATACTTCATGAATATATTCAACTTTTTTGAAGCCCAATTTCTTCATGAAAATTTTCAACTTTTTTGAAGCCGAATTTCTTCATGAAAATTTTCAACTTTTTTGAAGCCCAAATACTTCAAGAAAATATTCAACTTTTTTGAAGCCGAATTTCTTCATGAAAATTTTCAACTTTTTTGAAGCCCAAATCCTTCATGAAAATTTTCAACTTTTTTGAAGCCCAAATACTTCAAGAATATTTTCAACTTTTTTGATGCCCAAATCCTTCATGAAAATGTTCAACTTTTTTGAAGCCCAAATACTTCATGAAAATTTTCAACTTTTTTGAAGCCCAAATACTTCAAGAATATTTTCAACTTTTTTGATACCCAAATCCTTCATGAAAATGTTCAACTTTTTTGAAGCCCAAATACTTCATGAATATTTTCAACTTTTTTGATGCCCAAATCCTTCATGAAAATTTTCAACTTTTTTGAAGCCCAAATACTTTAAGAAAATTTTCAACTTTTTTGAAGCCGAATTTCTTCATGAAAATTTTCAACTTTTTTGAAGCCGAATTTCTTCATGAAAATTTTCAACTTTTTTGAAGCCCAAATACTTCAAGAATATTTTCAACTTTTTTGATGCCCAAATCCTTCATGAAAATGTTCAACTTTTTTGAAGCCCAAATACTTCATGAATATTTTCAACTTTTTTGATGCCCAAATCCTTCATGAAAATTTTCAACTTTTTTGAAGCCCAAATACTTTAAGAAAATTTTCAACTTTTTTGAAGCCGAATTTCTTCATGAAAATTTTCAACTTTTTTGAAGCCGAATTTCTTCATGAAAATTTTCAACTTTTTTGAAGCCCAAATCCTTCATGAAAATTTTCAACTTTTTTGAAGCCCAAATACTTCATGAAAATATTCAACTTTTTTGAAGCCGAAATACTTCATGAATATATTCAACTTTTTTGAAGCCGAAATCCTTCATGAAAATTTTCAACTTTTTTGAAGCCCAAATCCTTCATGAAAATGTTGAACTTTTTTGAAGCCCAAATACTTCATGAATATTTTCAACTTTTTTGATGCCCAAATACTTCATGAATATATTCAACTTTTTTGAAGCCCAATTTCTTCATGAAAATTTTCAACTTTTTTGAAGCCGAAATACTTCATGAAAATTTTCAACTTTTTTGAAGCCGAATTTCTTCTTGAAAATGTTCAACTTTTTTGAAGCCCAAATACTTCATGAATATTTTCAACTTTTTTGATGCCCAAATACTTCATGAATATATTCCCCTTTTTTGAAGCCCAATTTCTTCATGAAAATTTTCAACTTTTTTGAAGCCGAATTTCTTCATGAAAATTTTCAACTTTTTTGAAGCCCAAATACTTCATGAAAATATTCAACTTTTTTGAAGCCGAAATACTTCATGAAAATTTTCAACTTTTTTGAAGCCCAAATACTTCAAGAATATTTTCAACTTTTTTGATGCCCAAATCCTTCATGAAAATGTTCAACTTTTTTGAAGCCCAAATACTTCATGAAAATTTTCAACTTTTTTGAAGCCCAAATACTTCAAGAATATTTTCAACTTTTTTGATGCCCAAATCCTTCATGAAAATGTTCAACTTTTTTGAAGCCCAAATACTTCATGAATATTTTCAACTTTTTTGATGCCCAAATCCTTCATGAAAATTTTCAACTTTTTTGAAGCCCAAATACTTTAAGAAAATTTTCAACTTTTTTGAAGCCGAATTTCTTCATGAAAATTTTCAACTTTTTTGAAGCCGAATTTCTTCATGAAAATTTTCAACTTTTTTGAAGCCCAAATACTTCAAGAATATTTTCAACTTTTTTGATGCCCAAATCCTTCATGAAAATGTTCAACTTTTTTGAAGCCCAAATACTTCATGAATATTTTCAACTTTTTTGATGCCCAAATCCTTCATGAAAATTTTCAACTTTTTTGAAGCCCAAATACTTTAAGAAAATTTTCAACTTTTTTGAAGCCGAATTTCTTCATGAAAATTTTCAACTTTTTTGAAGCCGAATTTCTTCATGAAAATTTTCAACTTTTTTGAAGCCCAAATCCTTCATGAAAATTTTCAACTTTTTTGAAGCCCAAATACTTCATGAAAATATTCAACTTTTTTGAAGCCGAAATACTTCATGAATATATTCAACTTTTTTGAAGCCGAAATCCTTCATGAAAATTTTCAACTTTTTTGAAGCCCAAATCCTTCATGAAAATGTTGAACTTTTTTGAAGCCCAAATACTTCATGAATATTTTCAACTTTTTTGATGCCCAAATACTTCATGAATATATTCAACTTTTTTGAAGCCCAATTTCTTCATGAAAATTTTCAACTTTTTTGAAGCCGAAATACTTCATGAAAATTTTCAACTTTTTTGAAGCCGAATTTCTTCTTGAAAATGTTCAACTTTTTTGAAGCCCAAATACTTCATGAATATTTTCAACTTTTTTGATGCCCAAATACTTCATGAATATATTCCCCTATTTTGAAGCCCAATTTCTTCATGAAAATTTTCAACTTTTTTGAAGCCGAATTTCTTCATGAAAATTTTCAACTTTTTTGAAGCCCAAATACTTCATGAAAATATTCAACTTTTTTGAAGCCGAAATACTTCATGAATATATTCAACTTTTTTGAAGCCGAAATCCTTCATGAAAATTTTCAACTTTTTTGAAGCCCAAATCCTTCATGAAAATGTTCAACTTTTTTGAAGCCCAAATACTTCATGAATATATTCAACTTTTTTGAAGCCCAATTTCTTCATGAAAATTTTCAACTTTTTTGAAGCCGAATTTCTTCATGAAAATTTTCAACTTTTTTGAAGCCCAAATCCTTCATGAAAATTTTCAACTTTTTTGAAGCCCAAATACTTCATGAAAATATTCAACTTTTTTGAAGCCGAAATACTTCATGAATATATTCAACTTTTTTGAAGCCGAAATCCTTCATGAAAATTTTCAACTTTTTTGAAGCCCAAATCCTTCATGAAAATGTTGAACTTTTTTGAAGCCCAAATACTTCATGAATATTTTCAACTTTTTTGATGCCCAAATACTTCATGAATATATTCAACTTTTTTGAAGCCCAATTTCTTCATGAAAATTTTCAACTTTTTTGAAGCCGAAATACTTCATGAAAATTTTCAACTTTTTTGAAGCCGAATTTCTTCTTGAAAATGTTCAACTTTTTTGAAGCCCAAATACTTCATGAATATTTTCAACTTTTTTGATGCCCAAATACTTCATGAATATATTCCCCTATTTTGAAGCCCAATTTCTTCATGAAAATTTTCAACTTTTTTGAAGCCGAATTTCTTCATGAAAATTTTCAACTTTTTTGAAGCCCAAATACTTCATGAAAATATTCAACTTTTTTGAAGCCGAAATACTTCATGAATATATTCAACTTTTTTGAAGCCGAAATCCTTCATGAAAATTTTCAACTTTTTTGAAGCCCAAATCCTTCATGAAAATGTTCAACTTTTTTGAAGCCCAAATACTTCATGAATATATTCAACTTTTTTGAAGCCCAATTTCTTCATGAAAATTTTCAACTTTTTTGAAGCCGAATTTCTTCATGAAAATTTTCAACTTTTTTGAAGCCCAAATACTTCAAGAAAATATTCAACTTTTTTGAAGCCGAATTTCTTCATGAAAATTTTCAACTTTTTTGAAGCCCAAATACTTCAAGAATATTTTCAACTTTTTTGATGCCCAAATCCTTCATGAAAATGTTCAACTTTTTTGAAGCCCAAATACTTCATGAAAATTTTCAACTTTTTTGAAGCCCAAATACTTCAAGAATATTTTCAACTTTTTTGATGCCCAAATCCTTCATGAAAATGTTCAACTTTTTTGAAGCCCAAATACTTCATGAATATTTTCAACTTTTTTGATGCCCAAATCCTTCATGAAAATTTTCAACTTTTTTGAAGCCCAAATACTTTAAGAAAATTTTCAACTTTTTTGAAGCCGAATTTCTTCATGAAAATTTTCAACTTTTTTGAAGCCGAATTTCTTCATGAAAATTTTCAACTTTTTTGAAGCCCAAATACTTCAAGAATATTTTCAACTTTTTTGATGCCCAAATCCTTCATGAAAATGTTCAACTTTTTTGAAGCCCAAATACTTCATGAATATTTTCAACTTTTTTGATGCCCAAATCCTTCATGAAAATTTTCAACTTTTTTGAAGCCCAAATACTTCATGAAAATTTTCAACTTTTTTGAAGCCCAAATACTTCAAGAATATTTTCAACTTTTTTGATGCCCAAATCCTTCATGAAAATGTTCAACTTTTTTGAAGCCCAAATACTTCATGAATATTTTCAACTTTTTTGATGCCCAAATCCTTCATGAAAATTTTCAACTTTTTTGAAGCCCAAATACTTTAAGAAAATTTTCAACTTTTTTGAAGCCGAATTTCTTCATGAAAATTTTCAACTTTTTTGAAGCCGAATTTCTTCATGAAAATTTTCAACTTTTTTGAAGCCCAAATACTTCAAGAATATTTTCAACTTTTTTGATGCCCAAATCCTTCATGAAAATGTTCAACTTTTTTGAAGCCCAAATACTTCATGAATATTTTCAACTTTTTTGATGCCCAAATCCTTCATGAAAATTTTCAACTTTTTTGAAGCCCAAATACTTTAAGAAAATTTTCAACTTTTTTGAAGCCGAATTTCTTCATGAAAATTTTCAACTTTTTTGAAGCCGAATTTCTTCATGAAAATTTTCAACTTTTTTGAAGCCCAAATCCTTCATGAAAATTTTCAACTTTTTTGAAGCCCAAATACTTCATGAAAATATTCAACTTTTTTGAAGCCGAAATACTTCATGAATATATTCAACTTTTTTGAAGCCGAAATCCTTCATGAAAATTTTCAACTTTTTTGAAGCCCAAATCCTTCATGAAAATGTTGAACTTTTTTGAAGCCCAAATACTTCATGAATATTTTCAACTTTTTTGATGCCCAAATACTTCATGAATATATTCAACTTTTTTGAAGCCCAATTTCTTCATGAAAATTTTCAACTTTTTTGAAGCCGAAATACTTCATGAAAATTTTCAACTTTTTTGAAGCCGAATTTCTTCTTGAAAATGTTCAACTTTTTTGAAGCCCAAATACTTCATGAATATTTTCAACTTTTTTGATGCCCAAATACTTCATGAATATATTCCCCTTTTTTGAAGCCCAATTTCTTCATGAAAATTTTCAACTTTTTTGAAGCCGAATTTCTTCATGAAAATTTTCAACTTTTTTGAAGCCCAAATACTTCATGAAAATATTCAACTTTTTTGAAGCCGAAATACTTCATGAAAATTTTCAACTTTTTTGAAGCCCAAATACTTCAAGAATATTTTCAACTTTTTTGATGCCCAAATCCTTCATGAAAATGTTCAACTTTTTTGAAGCCCAAATACTTCAAGAATATTTTCAACTTTTTTGATGCCCAAATCCTTCATGAAAATGTTCAACTTTTTTGAAGCCCAAATACTTCATGAATATTTTCAACTTTTTTGATGCCCAAATCCTTCATGAAAATTTTCAACTTTTTTGAAGCCCAAATACTTTAAGAAAATTTTCAACTTTTTTGAAGCCGAATTTCTTCATGAAAATTTTCAACTTTTTTGAAGCCGAATTTCTTCATGAAAATTTTCAACTTTTTTGAAGCCCAAATACTTCAAGAATATTTTCAACTTTTTTGATGCCCAAATCCTTCATGAAAATGTTCAACTTTTTTGAAGCCAAAATACTTCATGAATATTTTCAACTTTTTTGATGCCCAAATCCTTCATGAAAATTTTCAACTTTTTTGAAGCCCAAATACTTTAAGAAAATTTTCAACTTTTTTGAAGCCGAATTTCTTCATGAAAATTTTCAACTTTTTTGAAGACGAATTTCTTCATGAAAATTTTCAACTTTTTTGAAGCCCAAATCCTTCATGAAAATTTTCAACTTTTTTGAAGCCCAAATACTTCATGAAAATATTCAACTTTTTTGAAGCCGAAATACTTCATGAATATATTCAACTTTTTTGAAGCCGAAATCCTTCATGAAAATTTTCAACTTTTTTGAAGCCCAAATACTTCATGAATATTTTCAACTTTTTTGATGCCCAAATACTTCATGAATATATTCAACTTTTTTGAAGCCGAAATCCTTCATGAAAATTTTCAACTTTTTTGAAGCCCAAATCCTTCATGAAAATGTTCAACTTTTTTGAAGCCCAAATACTTCATGAATATATTCAACTTTTTTGAAGCCCAATTTCTTCATGAAAATTTTCAACTTTTTTGAAGCCGAATTTCTTCATGAAAATTTTCAACTTTTTTGAAGCCCAAATACTTCAAGAAAATATTCAACTTTTTTGAAGCCGAATTTCTTCATGAAAATTTTCAACTTTTTTGAAGCCCAAATCCTTCATGAAAATTTTCAACTTTTTTGATGCCCAAATCCTTCATGAAAATGTTCAACTTTTTTGAAGCCCAAATACTTCATGAATATTTTCAACTTTTTTGATGCCCAAATACTTCATGAATATATTCAACTTTTTTGAAGCCCAATTTCTTCATGAAAATTTTCAACTTTTTTGAAGCCGAATTTCTTCATGAAAATTTTCAACTTTTTTGAAGCCCAAATACTTCAAGAAAATATTCAACTTTTTTGAAGCCGAATTTCTTCATGAAAATTTTCAACTTTTTTGAAGCCCAAATCCTTCATGAAAATTTTCAAATTTTTTGAAGCCCAAATACTTCAAGAATATTTTCAACTTTTTTGATGCCCAAATCCTTCATGAAAATGTTCAACTTTTTTGAAGCCCAAATACTTCATGAAAATTTTCAACTTTTTTGAAGCCCAAATACTTCAAGAATATTTTCAACTTTTTTGATGCCCAAATCCTTCATGAAAATGTTCAACTTTTTTGAAGCCCAAATACTTCATGAATATTTTCAACTTTTTTGATGCCCAAATCCTTCATGAAAATTTTCAACTTTTTTGAAGCCCAAATACTTTAAGAAAATTTTCAACTTTTTTGAAGCCGAATTTCTTCATGAAAATTTTCAACTTTTTTGAAGCCGAATTTCTTCATGAAAATTTTCAACTTTTTTGAAGCCCAAATACTTCAAGAATATTTTCAACTTTTTTGATGCCCAAATCCTTCATGAAAATGTTCAACTTTTTTGAAGCCCAAATACTTCATGAATATTTTCAACTTTTTTGATGCCCAAATCCTTCATGAAAATTTTCAACTTTTTTGAAGCCCAAATACTTCATGAAAATTTTCAACTTTTTTGAAGCCCAAATACTTCAAGAATATTTTCAACTTTTTTGATGCCCAAATCCTTCATGAAAATGTTCAACTTTTTTGAAGCCCAAATACTTCATGAATATTTTCAACTTTTTTGATGCCCAAATCCTTCATGAAAATTTTCAACTTTTTTGAAGCCCAAATACTTTAAGAAAATTTTCAACTTTTTTGAAGCCGAATTTCTTCATGAAAATTTTCAACTTTTTTGAAGCCGAATTTCTTCATGAAAATTTTCAACTTTTTTGAAGCCCAAATACTTCAAGAATATTTTCAACTTTTTTGATGCCCAAATCCTTCATGAAAATGTTCAACTTTTTTGAAGCCCAAATACTTCATGAATATTTTCAACTTTTTTGATGCCCAAATCCTTCATGAAAATTTTCAACTTTTTTGAAGCCCAAATACTTTAAGAAAATTTTCAACTTTTTTGAAGCCGAATTTCTTCATGAAAATTTTCAACTTTTTTGAAGCCGAATTTCTTCATGAAAATTTTCAACTTTTTTGAAGCCCAAATCCTTCATGAAAATTTTCAACTTTTTTGAAGCCCAAATACTTCATGAAAATATTCAACTTTTTTGAAGCCGAAATACTTCATGAATATATTCAACTTTTTTGAAGCCGAAATCCTTCATGAAAATTTTCAACTTTTTTGAAGCCCAAATCCTTCATGAAAATGTTCAACTTTTTTGAAGCCCAAATACTTCATGAATATTTTCAACTTTTTTGATGCCCAAATCCTTCATGAAAATTTTCAACTTTTTTGAAGCCCAAATACTTTAAGAAAATTTTCAACTTTTTTGAAGCCGAATTTCTTCATGAAAATTTTCAACTTTTTTGAAGCCGAATTTCTTCATGAAAATTTTCAACTTTTTTGAAGCCCAAATACTTCAAGAATATTTTCAACTTTTTTGATGCCCAAATCCTTCATGAAAATTTTCAACTTTTTTGAAGCCGAATTTCTTCATGAAAATTTTCAACTTTTTTGAAGCCCAAATCCTTCATGAAAATTTTCAACTTTTTTGAAGCCCAAATACTTCATGAAAATATTCAACTTTTTTGAAGCCGAAATACTTCATGAATATATTCAACTTTTTTGAAGCCGAAATCCTTCATGAAAATTTTCAACTTTTTTGAAGCCCAAATCCTTCATGAAAATGTTCAACTTTTTTGAAGCCCAAATACTTCATGAATATTTTCAACTTTTTTGATGCCCAAATCCTTCATGAAAATTTTCAACTTTTTTGAAGCCCAAATACTTTAAGAAAATTTTCAACTTTTTTGAAGCCGAATTTCTTCATGAAAATTTTCAACTTTTTTGAAGCCGAATTTCTTCATGAAAATTTTCAACTTTTTTGAAGCCCAAATACTTCAAGAATATTTTCAACTTTTTTGATGCCCAAATCCTTCATGAAAATGTTCAACTTTTTTGAAGCCCAAATACTTCATGAATATTTTCAACTTTTTTGATGCCCAAATCCTTCATGAAAATTTTCAACTTTTTTGAAGCCCAAATACTTTAAGAAAATTTTCAACTTTTTTGAAGCCGAATTTCTTCATGAAAATTTTCAACTTTTTTGAAGCCGAATTTCTTCATGAAAATGTTCAACTTTTTTGAAGCCCAAATACTTCAAGAATATTTTCAACTTTTTTGATGCCCAAATCCTTCATGAAAATGTTCAACTTTTTTGAAGCCCAAATACTTTAAGAAAATTTTCAACTTTTTTGAAGCCGAATTTCTTCATGAAAATTTTCAACTTTTTTGAAGCCGAATTTCTTCATGAAAATTTTCAACTTTTTTGAAGCCCAAATACTTCATGAAAATTTTCAACTTTTTTGAAGCCGAATTTCTTCTTGAAAATGTTCAACTTTTTTGAAGCCCAAATACTTCATGAATATTTTCAACTTTTTTGATGCCCAAATCCTTCATGAAAATTTTCAACTTTTTTGAAGCCCAAATACTTTAAGAAAATTTTCAACTTTTTTGAAGCCGAATTTCTTCATGAAAATTTTCAACTTTTTTGAAGCCGAATTTCTTCATGAATATTTTCAGCTTTTTTGAAGCACAAATACTTCATGAAAATTTTCGACTTTTTTGAATCCGAATTTCTTCATGAATATTTTCAACTTTTTTGAAGCAGAATTTCTTCATTATAATTATCAACTTTTTTGAAGCAGAATTTCTTCATGAATATTTTCAACTTTTTTGAAGCCGAATTTCTTCATGAAAATTTTAAACTTTTTTGATGCCGAATTTCGTCATGAATATTTTCAACTTTTTTGAAGCCCAAATACTTCATGAAAATTTTCAACTTTTTTGAAGCCCAAATACTTCATGAAAATGTTCGACTTTTTTAAAGACGAAATCCTGTCGTGAAAATTTTCAACTTTTTTGAAGCCGAATTTCTTCATGAAAATTTTCAACTTTTTTGAAGCCGAATTTCTTCATGAAAATTTTCAACTTTTTTGAAGCCCAAATACTTCATGAAAATTTTCAACTTTTTTGAAGCCGAATTTCTTCATGAATATTTTCAACTTTTTTGAAGCAGAATTTCTTCATTATAATTTTCAACTTTTTAGAAGCCGAATTTCTTCATGAATATTTTCAACTTTTTTGAAGCCGAATTTCTTCATGAAAATTTTAAACTTTTTTGAAACCGAATTTCTTCCTGAATATTTTCAACTTTTTTGAAGCCCAAATACTTCATGAAAATTTTCAACTTTTTTGAAGCCCAAATACTTCATGAAAATGTTCGACTTTTTTAAAGACGAAATCCTGTCGTGAAAATTTTCAACTTTTTTGAAGCCGAATTTCTTCATGAAAATTTTGAACTTTTTTGAAGCCGAATTTCTTCATGAAAATTTTCAACTTTTTTGAAGCCCAAATACTTCATGAAAATTTTCAACTTTTTTGAAGCCGAATTTCTTCATGAATATTTTCAACTTTTTTGAAGCCGAATTTCTTCATTATAATTTTCAACTTTTTTGAAGCCGAATTTCTTCATGAATATTTTCAGCTTTTTTGAAGCACAAATACTTCATGAAAATTTTCAACTTTTTTGAAGCCGAATTTCTTCATGAATATTTTCAACTTTTTTGAAGCAGAATTTCTTCATTATAATTATCAACTTTTTTGAAGCCGAATTTCTTCATGAATATTTTCAACTTTTTTGAAGCCGAAATACTTCATGAAAATTTTCAACTTTTTTGAAGCCGAATTTCTTCTTGAAAATGTTCAACTTTTTTGAAGCCCAAATACTTCATGAATATTTTCAACTTTTTTGATGCCCAAATACTTCATGAATATATTCCCCTTTTTTGAAGCCCAATTTCTTCATGAAAATTTTCAACTTTTTTGAAGCCGAATTTCTTCATGAAAATTTTCAACTTTTTTGAAGCCCAAATACTTCATGAAAATATTCAACTTTTTTGAAGCCGAAATACTTCATGAATATATTCAACTTTTTTGAAGCCGAAATCCTTCATGAAAATTTTCAACTTTTTTGAAGCCCAAATCCTTCATGAAAATGTTCAACTTTTTTGAAGCCCAAATACTTCATGAATATTTTCAACTTTTTTGATGCCCAAATACTTCATGAATATATTCAACTTTTTTGAAGCCCAATTTCTTCATGAAAATTTTCAACTTTTTTGAAGCCGAATTTCTTCATGAAAATTTTCAACTTTTTTGAAGCCCAAATACTTCAAGAAAATATTCAACTTTTTTGAAGCCGAATTTCTTCATGAAAATTTTCAACTTTTTTGAAGCCCAAATCCTTCATGAAAATTTTCAACTTTTTTGAAGCCCAAATCCTTCATGAAAATGTTCAACTTTTTTGAAGCCCAAATACTTAATGAATATTTTCAACTTTTTTGATGCCCAAATACTTCATGAATATATTCAACTTTTTTGAAGCCCAATTTCTTCATGAAAATTTTCAACTTTTTTGAAGCCGAATTTCTTCATGAAAATTTTCAACTTTTTTGAAGCCCAAATACTTCAAGAAAATATTCAACTTTTTTGAAGCCGAATTTCTTCATGAAAATTTTCAACTTTTTTGAAGCCCAAATCCTTCATGAAAATTTTCAACTTTTTTGAAGCCCAAATACTTCAAGAATATTTTCAACTTTTTTGATGCCCAAATCCTTCATGAAAATGTTCAACTTTTTTGAAGCCCAAATACTTCATGAATATTTTCAACTTTTTTGATGCCCAAATCCTTCATGAAAATTTTCAACTTTTTTGAAGCCCAAATACTTTAAGAAAATTTTCAACTTTTTTGAAGCCGAATTTCATCATGAAAATTTTCAACTTTTTTGAAGCCGAATTTCTTCATGAAAATTTTCAACTTTTTTGAAGCCCAAATACTTCAAGAATATTTTCAACTTTTTTGATGCCCAAATCCTTCATGAAAATGTTCAACTTTTTTGAAGCCCAAATACTTCATGAATATTTTCAACTTTTTTGATGCCCAAATCCTTCATGAAAATTTTCAACTTTTTTGAAGCCCAAATACTTTAAGAAAATTTTCAACTTTTTTGAAGCCGAATTTCTTCATGAAAATTTTCAACTTTTTTGAAGCCGAATTTCTTCATGAAAATTTTCAACTTTTTTGAAGCCCAAATCCTTCATGAAAATTTTCAACTTTTTTGAAGCCCAAATACTTCATGAAAATATTCAACTTTTTTGAAGCCGAAATACTTCATGAATATATTCAACTTTTTTGAAGCCGAAATCCTTCATGAAAATTTTCAACTTTTTTGAAGCCCAAATCCTTCATGAAAATGTTGAACTTTTTTGAAGCCCAAATACTTCATGAATATTTTCAACTTTTTTGATGCCCAAATACTTCATGAATATATTCAACTTTTTTGAAGCCCAATTTCTTCATGAAAATTTTCAACTTTTTTGAAGCCGAAATACTTCATGAAAATTTTCAACTTTTTTGAAGCCGAATTTCTTCTTGAAAATGTTCAACTTTTTTGAAGTCCAAATACTTCATGAATATTTTCAACTTTTTTGATGCCCAAATACTTCATGAATATATTCCCCTTTTTTGAAGCCCAATTTCTTCATGAAAATTTTCAACTTTTTTGAAGCCGAATTTCTTCATGAAAATTTTCAACTTTTTTGAAGCCCAAATACTTCAAGAAAATATTCAACTTTTTTGAAGCCGAATTTCTTCATGAAAATTTTCAACTTTTTTGAAGCCCAAATCCTTCATGAAAATTTTCAACTTTTTTGAAGCCCAAATACTTCAAGAATATTTTCAACTTTTTTGATGCCCAAATCCTTCATGAAAATGTTCAACTTTTTTGAAGCCCAAATACTTCATGAAAATTTTCAACTTTTTTGAAGCCCAAATACTTCAAGAATATTTTCAACTTTTTTGATGCCCAAATCCTTCATGAAAATGTTCAACTTTTTTGAAGCCCAAATACTTCATGAATATTTTCAACTTTTTTGATGCCCAAATCCTTCATGAAAATTTTCAACTTTTTTGAAGCCCAAATACTTTAAGAAAATTTTCAACTTTTTTGAAGCCGAATTTCTTCATGAAAATTTTCAACTTTTTTGAAGCCGAATTTCTTCATGAAAATGTTCAACTTTTTTGAAGCCCAAATACTTCAAGAATATTTTCAACTTTTTTGATGCCCAAATCCTTCATGAAAATGTTCAACTTTTTTGAAGCCCAAATACTTTAAGAAAATTTTCAACTTTTTTGAAGCCGAATTTCTTCATGAAAATTTTCAACTTTTTTGAAGCCGAATTTCTTCATGAAAATTTTCAACTTTTTTGAAGCCCAAATACTTCATGAAAATTTTCAACTTTTTTGAAGCCGAATTTCTTCTTGAAAATGTTCAACTTTTTTGAAGCCCAAATACTTCATGAATATTTTCAACTTTTTTGATGCCCAAATCCTTCATGAAAATTTTCAACTTTTTTGAAGCCCAAATACTTTAAGAAAATTTTCAACTTTTTTGAAGCCGAATTTCTTCATGAAAATTTTCAACTTTTTTGAAGCCGAATTTCTTCATGAAAATTTTCAACTTTTTTGAAGCCCAAATACTTCAAGAAAATATTCAACTTTTTTGAAGCCGAATTTCTTCATGAAAATTTTCAACTTTTTTGAAGCCCAAATCCTTCATGAAAATTTTCAACTTTTTTGAAGCCCAAATACTTCAAGAATATTTTCAACTTTTTTGATGCCCAAATCCTTCATGAAAATGTTCAACTTTTTTGAAGCCCAAATACTTCATGAATATTTTCAACTTTTTTGATGCCCAAATACTTTATGAATATATTCAACTTTTTTGAAGCCCAATTTCTTCATGAAAATTTTCAACTTTTTTGAATCCGAAATACTTCATGAAAATTTTCAACTTTTTTGAAGCCGAATTTCTTCTTGAAAATGTTCAACTTTTTTGAAGCCCAAATCCTTCATGAAAATGTTCAACTTTTTTGAAGCCCAAATACTTCAAGAAAATATTCAACTTTTTTGAAGCCGAATTTCTTCATGAAAATTTTCAACTTTTTTGAAGCCCAAATCCTTCATGAAAATTTTAAACTTTTTTGAAGCCCAAATACTTCATGAAAATTTTCAACTTTTTTGAAGCCCAAATACTTCAAGAATATTTTCAACTTTTTTGATGCCCAAATCCTTCATGAAAATGTTCAACTTTTTTGAAGCCCAAATACTTTAAGAAAATTTTCAACTTTTTTGAAGCCGAATTTCTTCATGAAAATTTTCAACTTTTTTGAAGCCGAATTTCTTCATGAAAATTTTCAACTTTTTTGAAGCCCAAATACTTCATGAAAATTTTTAACTTTTTTGAAGCCGAATTTCTTCATGAATATTTTCAACTTTTTTGAAGCAGAATTTCTTCATTATAATTTTCAACTTTTTAGAAGCCGAATTTCTTCATGAATATTTTCAACTTTTTTGAAGCCGAATTTCTTCATGGAAATTTTAAACTTTTTTGAAGCCGAATTTCTTCCTGAATATTTTCAACTTTTTTGAAGCCCAAATACTTCATGAAAATTTTCAACTTTTTTGAAGCCCAAATACTTCATGAAAATGTTCGACTTTTTTAAAGACGAAATCCTGTCGTGAAAATTTTCAACTTTTTTGAAGCCGAATTTCTTCATGAAAATTTTCAACTTTTTTGAAGCCGAATTTCTTCATGAAAATTTTCAACTTTTTTGAAGCCGAATTTCTTCATTATAATTTTCAACTTTTTTGAAGCCGAATTTCTTCATGAATATTTTCAGCTTTTTTGAAGCACAAATACTTCATGAAAATATTCAACTTTTTTGAAGCCGCAATACTTCATGAAAATTTTCAACTTTTTTGAAGCAGAATTTCTTCATGAAAATTTTCAACTTTTTTGAAGCCGAAATACTTCATGAAAATTTTCAACTTTTTTGAAGCCGAATTTCTTCTTGAAAATGTTCAACTTTTTTGAAGCCCAAATCCTTCATGAAAATGTTCAACTTTTTTGAAGCCCAAATACTTCAAGAAAATATTCAACTTTTTTGAAGCCGAATTTCTTCATGAAAATTTTCAACTTTTTTGAAGCCCAAATCCTTCATGAAAATTTTAAACTTTTTTGAAGCCCAAATACTTCATGAAAATTTTCAACTTTTTTGAAGCCCAAATACTTCAAGAATATTTTCAACTTTTTTGATGCCCAAATCCTTCATGAAAATGTTCAACTTTTTTGAAGCCCAAATACTTTAAGAAAATGTTCAACTTTTTTGAAGCCCAAATACTTCAAGAAAATATTCAACTTTTTTGAAGCCGAATTTCTTCATGAAAATTTTCAACTTTTTTGAAGCCCAAATCCTTCATGAAAATTTTAAACTTTTTTGAAGCCCAAATACTTCATGAAAATTTTCAACTTTTTTGAAGCCCAAATACTTCAAGAATATTTTCAACTTTTTTGATGCCCAAATCCTTCATGAAAATGTTCAACTTTTTTGAAGCCCAAATACTTTAAGAAAATTTTCAACTTTTTTGAAGCCGAATTTCTTCATGAAAATTTTCAACTTTTTTGAAGCCGAATTTCTTCATGAAAATTTTCAACTTTTTTGAAGCCCAAATACTTCATGAAAATTTTTAACTTTTTTGAAGCCGAATTTCTTCATGAATATTTTCAACTTTTTTGAAGCAGAATTTCTTCATTATAATTTTCAACTTTTTAGAAGCCGAATTTCTTCATGAATATTTTCAACTTTTTTGAAGCCGAATTTCTTCATGGAAATTTTAAACTTTTTTGAAGCCGAATTTCTTCCTGAATATTTTCAACTTTTTTGAAGCCCAAATACTTCATGAAAATTTTCAACTTTTTTGAAGCCCAAATACTTCATGAAAATGTTCGACTTTTTTAAAGACGAAATCCTGTCGTGAAAATTTTCAACTTTTTTGAAGCCGAATTTCTTCATGAAAATTTTCAACTTTTTTGAAGCCGAAATCCTTCATGAAAATTTTCAACTTTTTTGAAGCCCAAATCCTTCATGAAAATGTTCAACTTTTTTGAAGCCCAAATACTTCATGAATATTTTCAACTTTTTTGATGCCCAAATCCTTCATGAAAATTTTCAACTTTTTTGAAGCCCAAATACTTTAAGAAAATTTTCAACTTTTTTGAAGCCGAATTTCTTCATGAAAATTTTCAACTTTTTTGAAGCCGAATTTCTTCATGAAAATTTTCAACTTTTTTGAAGCCCAAATACTTCAAGAATATTTTCAACTTTTTTGATGCCCAAATCCTTCATGAAAATGTTCAACTTTTTTGAAGCCCAAATACTTCATGAATATTTTCAACTTTTTTGATGCCCAAATCCTTCATGAAAATTTTCAACTTTTTTGAAGCCCAAATACTTTAAGAAAATTTTCAACTTTTTTGAAGCCGAATTTCTTCATGAAAATTTTCAACTTTTTTGAAGCCGAATTTCTTCATGAAAATGTTCAACTTTTTTGAAGCCCAAATACTTCAAGAATATTTTCAACTTTTTTGATGCCCAAATCCTTCATGAAAATGTTCAACTTTTTTGAAGCCCAAATACTTTAAGAAAATTTTCAACTTTTTTGAAGCCGAATTTCTTCATGAAAATTTTCAACTTTTTTGAAGCCGAATTTCTTCATGAAAATTTTCAACTTTTTTGAAGCCCAAATACTTCATGAAAATTTTCAACTTTTTTGAAGCCGAATTTCTTCTTGAAAATGTTCAACTTTTTTGAAGCCCAAATACTTCATGAATATTTTCAACTTTTTTGATGCCCAAATCCTTCATGAAAATTTTCAACTTTTTTGAAGCCCAAATACTTTAAGAAAATTTTCAACTTTTTTGAAGCCGAATTTCTTCATGAAAATTTTCAACTTTTTTGAAGCCGAATTTCTTCATGAATATTTTCAGCTTTTTTGAAGCACAAATACTTCATGAAAATTTTCGACTTTTTTGAATCCGAATTTCTTCATGAATATTTTCAACTTTTTTGAAGCAGAATTTCTTCATTATAATTATCAACTTTTTTGAAGCAGAATTTCTTCATGAATATTTTCAACTTTTTTGAAGCCGAATTTCTTCATGAAAATTTTAAACTTTTTTGATGCCGAATTTCGTCATGAATATTTTCAACTTTTTTGAAGCCCAAATACTTCATGAAAATTTTCAACTTTTTTGAAGCCCAAATACTTCATGAAAATGTTCGACTTTTTTAAAGACGAAATCCTGTCGTGAAAATTTTCAACTTTTTTGAAGCCGAATTTCTTCATGAAAATTTTCAACTTTTTTGAAGCCGAATTTCTTCATGAAAATTTTCAACTTTTTTGAAGCCCAAATACTTCATGAAAATTTTCAACTTTTTTGAAGCCGAATTTCTTCATGAATATTTTCAACTTTTTTGAAGCAGAATTTCTTCATTATAATTTTCAACTTTTTAGAAGCCGAATTTCTTCATGAATATTTTCAACTTTTTTGAAGCCGAATTTCTTCATGAAAATTTTAAACTTTTTTGAAACCGAATTTCTTCCTGAATATTTTCAACTTTTTTGAAGCCCAAATACTTCATGAAAATTTTCAACTTTTTTGAAGCCCAAATACTTCATGAAAATGTTCGACTTTTTTAAAGACGAAATCCTGTCGTGAAAATTTTCAACTTTTTTGAAGCCGAATTTCTTCATGAAAATTTTGAACTTTTTTGAAGCCGAATTTCTTCATGAAAATTTTCAACTTTTTTGAAGCCCAAATACTTCATGAAAATTTTCAACTTTTTTGAAGCCGAATTTCTTCATGAATATTTTCAACTTTTTTGAAGCCGAATTTCTTCATTATAATTTTCAACTTTTTTGAAGCCGAATTTCTTCATGAATATTTTCAGCTTTTTTGAAGCACAAATACTTCATGAAAATTTTCAACTTTTTTGAAGCCGAATTTCTTCATGAATATTTTCAACTTTTTTGAAGCAGAATTTCTTCATTATAATTATCAACTTTTTTGAAGCCGAATTTCTTCATGAATATTTTCAACTTTTTTGAAGCCGAAATACTTCATGAAAATTTTCAACTTTTTTGAAGCCGAATTTCTTCTTGAAAATGTTCAACTTTTTTGAAGCCCAAATACTTCATGAATATTTTCAACTTTTTTGATGCCCAAATACTTCATGAATATATTCCCCTTTTTTGAAGCCCAATTTCTTCATGAAAATTTTCAACTTTTTTGAAGCCGAATTTCTTCATGAAAATTTTCAACTTTTTTGAAGCCCAAATACTTCATGAAAATATTCAACTTTTTTGAAGCCGAAATACTTCATGAATATATTCAACTTTTTTGAAGCCGAAATCCTTCATGAAAATTTTCAACTTTTTTGAAGCCCAAATCCTTCATGAAAATGTTCAACTTTTTTGAAGCCCAAATACTTCATGAATATTTTCAACTTTTTTGATGCCCAAATACTTCATGAATATATTCAACTTTTTTGAAGCCCAATTTCTTCATGAAAATTTTCAACTTTTTTGAAGCCGAATTTCTTCATGAAAATTTTCAACTTTTTTGAAGCCCAAATACTTCAAGAAAATATTCAACTTTTTTGAAGCCGAATTTCTTCATGAAAATTTTCAACTTTTTTGAAGCCCAAATCCTTCATGAAAATTTTCAACTTTTTTGAAGCCCAAATCCTTCATGAAAATGTTCAACTTTTTTGAAGCCCAAATACTTAATGAATATTTTCAACTTTTTTGATGCCCAAATACTTCATGAATATATTCAACTTTTTTGAAGCCCAATTTCTTCATGAAAATTTTCAACTTTTTTGAAGCCGAATTTCTTCATGAAAATTTTCAACTTTTTTGAAGCCCAAATACTTCAAGAAAATATTCAACTTTTTTGAAGCCGAATTTCTTCATGAAAATTTTCAACTTTTTTGAAGCCCAAATCCTTCATGAAAATTTTCAACTTTTTTGAAGCCCAAATACTTCAAGAATATTTTCAACTTTTTTGATGCCCAAATCCTTCATGAAAATGTTCAACTTTTTTGAAGCCCAAATACTTCATGAATATTTTCAACTTTTTTGATGCCCAAATCCTTCATGAAAATTTTCAACTTTTTTGAAGCCCAAATACTTTAAGAAAATTTTCAACTTTTTTGAAGCCGAATTTCATCATGAAAATTTTAAACTTTTTTGAAGCCGAATTTCTTCATGAAAATTTTCAACTTTTTTGAAGCCCAAATACTTCAAGAATATTTTCAACTTTTTTGATGCCCAAATCCTTCATGAAAATGTTCAACTTTTTTGAAGCCCAAATACTTCATGAATATTTTCAACTTTTTTGATGCCCAAATCCTTCATGAAAATTTTCAACTTTTTTGAAGCCCAAATACTTTAAGAAAATTTTCAACTTTTTTGAAGCCGAATTTCTTCATGAAAATTTTCAACTTTTTTGAAGCCGAATTTCTTCATGAAAATTTTCAACTTTTTTGAAGCCCAAATCCTTCATGAAAATTTTCAACTTTTTTGAAGCCCAAATACTTCATGAAAATATTCAACTTTTTTGAAGCCGAAATACTTCATGAATATATTCAACTTTTTTGAAGCCGAAATCCTTCATGAAAATTTTCAACTTTTTTGAAGCCCAAATCCTTCATGAAAATGTTGAACTTTTTTGAAGCCCAAATACTTCATGAATATTTTCAACTTTTTTGATGCCCAAATACTTCATGAATATATTCAACTTTTTTGAAGCCCAATTTCTTCATGAAAATTTTCAACTTTTTTGAAGCCGAAATACTTCATGAAAATTTTCAACTTTTTTGAAGCCGAATTTCTTCTTGAAAATGTTCAACTTTTTTGAAGTCCAAATACTTCATGAATATTTTCAACTTTTTTGATGCCCAAATACTTCATGAATATATTCCCCTTTTTTGAAGCCCAATTTCTTCATGAAAATTTTCAACTTTTTTGAAGCCGAATTTCTTCATGAAAATTTTCAACTTTTTTGAAGCCCAAATACTTCAAGAAAATATTCAACTTTTTTGAAGCCGAATTTCTTCATGAAAATTTTCAACTTTTTTGAAGCCCAAATCCTTCATGAAAATTTTCAACTTTTTTGAAGCCCAAATACTTCAAGAATATTTTCAACTTTTTTGATGCCCAAATCCTTCATGAAAATGTTCAACTTTTTTGAAGCCCAAATACTTCATGAAAATTTTCAACTTTTTTGAAGCCCAAATACTTCAAGAATATTTTCAACTTTTTTGATGCCCAAATCCTTCATGAAAATGTTCAACTTTTTTGAAGCCCAAATACTTCATGAATATTTTCAACTTTTTTGATGCCCAAATCCTTCATGAAAATTTTCAACTTTTTTGAAGCCCAAATACTTTAAGAAAATTTTCAACTTTTTTGAAGCCGAATTTCTTCATGAAAATTTTCAACTTTTTTGAAGCCGAATTTCTTCATGAAAATGTTCAACTTTTTTGAAGCCCAAATACTTCAAGAATATTTTCAACTTTTTTGATGCCCAAATCCTTCATGAAAATGTTCAACTTTTTTGAAGCCCAAATACTTTAAGAAAATTTTCAACTTTTTTGAAGCCGAATTTCTTCATGAAAATTTTCAACTTTTTTGAAGCCGAATTTCTTCATGAAAATTTTCAACTTTTTTGAAGCCCAAATACTTCATGAAAATTTTCAACTTTTTTGAAGCCGAATTTCTTCTTGAAAATGTTCAACTTTTTTGAAGCCCAAATACTTCATGAATATTTTCAACTTTTTTGATGCCCAAATCCTTCATGAAAATTTTCAACTTTTTTGAAGCCCAAATACTTTAAGAAAATTTTCAACTTTTTTGAAGCCGAATTTCTTCATGAAAATTTTCAACTTTTTTGAAGCCGAATTTCTTCATGAAAATTTTCAACTTTTTTGAAGCCCAAATACTTCAAGAAAATATTCAACTTTTTTGAAGCCGAATTTCTTCATGAAAATTTTCAACTTTTTTGAAGCCCAAATCCTTCATGAAAATTTTCAACTTTTTTGAAGCCCAAATACTTCAAGAATATTTTCAACTTTTTTGATGCCCAAATCCTTCATGAAAATGTTCAACTTTTTTGAAGCCCAAATACTTCATGAATATTTTCAACTTTTTTGATGCCCAAATACTTTATGAATATATTCAACTTTTTTGAAGCCCAATTTCTTCATGAAAATTTTCAACTTTTTTGAATCCGAAATACTTCATGAAAATTTTCAACTTTTTTGAAGCCGAATTTCTTCTTGAAAATGTTCAACTTTTTTGAAGCCCAAATCCTTCATGAAAATGTTCAACTTTTTTGAAGCCCAAATACTTCAAGAAAATATTCAACTTTTTTGAAGCCGAATTTCTTCATGAAAATTTTCAACTTTTTTGAAGCCCAAATCCTTCATGAAAATTTTAAACTTTTTTGAAGCCCAAATACTTCATGAAAATTTTCAACTTTTTTGAAGCCCAAATACTTCAAGAATATTTTCAACTTTTTTGATGCCCAAATCCTTCATGAAAATGTTCAACTTTTTTGAAGCCCAAATACTTTAAGAAAATTTTCAACTTTTTTGAAGCCGAATTTCTTCATGAAAATTTTCAACTTTTTTGAAGCCGAATTTCTTCATGAAAATTTTCAACTTTTTTGAAGCCCAAATACTTCATGAAAATTTTTAACTTTTTTGAAGCCGAATTTCTTCATGAATATTTTCAACTTTTTTGAAGCAGAATTTCTTCATTATAATTTTCAACTTTTTAGAAGCCGAATTTCTTCATGAATATTTTCAACTTTTTTAAAGCCGAATTTCTTCATGGAAATTTTAAACTTTTTTGAAGCCGAATTTCTTCCTGAATATTTTCAACTTTTTTGAAGCCCAAATACTTCATGAAAATTTTCAACTTTTTTGAAGCCCAAATACTTCATGAAAATGTTCGACTTTTTTAAAGACGAAATCCTGTCGTGAAAATTTTCAACTTTTTTGAAGCCGAATTTCTTCATGAAAATTTTCAACTTTTTTGAAGCCGAATTTCTTCATGAAAATTTTCAACTTTTTTGAAGCCGAATTTCTTCATTATAATTTTCAACTTTTTTGAAGCCGAATTTCTTCATGAATATTTTCAGCTTTTTTGAAGCACAAATACTTCATGAAAATATTCAACTTTTTTGAAGCCGCAATACTTCATGAAAATTTTCAACTTTTTTGAAGCAGAATTTCTTCATGAAAATTTTCAACTTTTTTGAAGCCGAAATACTTCATGAAAATTTTCAACTTTTTTGAAGCCGAATTTCTTCTTGAAAATGTTCAACTTTTTTGAAGCCCAAATCCTTCATGAAAATGTTCAACTTTTTTGAAGCCCAAATACTTCAAGAAAATATTCAACTTTTTTGAAGCCGAATTTCTTCATGAAAATTTTCAACTTTTTTGAAGCCCAAATCCTTCATGAAAATTTTAAACTTTTTTGAAGCCCAAATACTTCATGAAAATTTTCAACTTTTTTGAAGCCCAAATACTTCAAGAATATTTTCAACTTTTTTGATGCCCAAATCCTTCATGAAAATGTTCAACTTTTTTGAAGCCCAAATACTTTAAGAAAATGTTCAACTTTTTTGAAGCCCAAATACTTCAAGAAAATATTCAACTTTTTTGAAGCCGAATTTCTTCATGAAAATTTTCAACTTTTTTGAAGCCCAAATCCTTCATGAAAATTTTAAACTTTTTTGAAGCCCAAATACTTCATGAAAATTTTCAACTTTTTTGAAGCCCAAATACTTCAAGAATATTTTCAACTTTTTTGATGCCCAAATCCTTCATGAAAATGTTCAACTTTTTTGAAGCCCAAATACTTTAAGAAAATTTTCAACTTTTTTGAAGCCGAATTTCTTCATGAAAATTTTCAACTTTTTTGAAGCCGAATTTCTTCATGAAAATTTTCAACTTTTTTGAAGCCCAAATACTTCATGAAAATTTTTAACTTTTTTGAAGCCGAATTTCTTCATGAATATTTTCAACTTTTTTGAAGCAGAATTTCTTCATTATAATTTTCAACTTTTTAGAAGCCGAATTTCTTCATGAATATTTTCAACTTTTTTGAAGCCGAATTTCTTCATGGAAATTTTAAACTTTTTTGAAGCCGAATTTCTTCCTGAATATTTTCAACTTTTTTGAAGCCCAAATACTTCATGAAAATTTTCAACTTTTTTGAAGCCCAAATACTTCATGAAAATGTTCGACTTTTTTAAAGACGAAATCCTGTCGTGAAAATTTTCAACTTTTTTGAAGCCGAATTTCTTCATGAAAATTTTCAACTTTTTTGAAGCCGAATTTCTTCATGAAAATTTTCAACTTTTTTGAAGCCGAATTTCTTCATTATAATTTTCAACTTTTTTGAAGCCGAATTTCTTCATGAATATTTTCAGCTTTTTTGAAGCACAAATACTTCATGAAAATATTCAACTTTTTTGAAGCCGCAATACTTCATGAAAATTTTCAACTTTTTTGAAGCAGAATTTCTTCATGAAAATTTTCAACTTTTTTGAAGCCGAAATACTTCATGAAAATTTTCAACTTTTTTGAAGCCCAAATCATTCATGAAAATTTTCAACTTTTTTGAAGCCCAAATACTTCATGAATGTTTTCAACTTTTTTGAAGCCCAAATCCTTCATGAAAATTTTCAACTTTTTTGAAGCCCAAATACTTCAAGAAAATTTTCAACTTTTTTGAAGCCGAATTTCTTCATGAAAATTTTCAACTTTTTTGAAGCCGAATTTCTTCATGAAAATTTTCAACTTTTTTGAAGCCGAATTTCTTCATGAATATTTTTAACTTTTTTGAAGCCCAAATACTTCAAGAAAATATTCAACTTTTTTGAAGCCGAATTTCTTCATGAAAATTTTCAACTTTTTTGAAGCCCAAATCCTTCATGAAAATTTTCAACTTTTTTGAAGCCCAAATACTTCAAGAATATTTTCAACTTTTTTGATGCCCAAATCCTTCATGAAAATGTTCAACTTTTTTGAAGCCCAAATACTTCATGAATATTTTCAACTTTTTTGATGCCCAAATCCTTCATGAAAATTTTCAACTTTTTTGAAGCCCAAATACTTTAAGAAAATTTTCAACTTTTTTGAAGCCGAATTTCTTCATGAAAATTTTCAACTTTTTTGAAGCCGAATTTCTTCATGAAAATTTTCATCTTTTTTGAAGCCGCAATACTTCATGAAAATTTTCAACTTTTTTGAAGCCGAATTTCTTCATGAATATTTTCAACTTTTTTGAAGCAGAATTTCTTCATTATAATTTTCAACTTTTTAGAAGCCGAATTTCTTCATGAATATTTTCAACTTTTTTGAAGCCGAATTTCTTCATGGAAATTTTAAACTTTTTTGAAGCCGAATTTCTTCCTGAATATTTTCAACTTTTTTGAAGCCCAAATACTTCATGAAAATTTTCAACTTTTTTGAAGCCCAAATACTTCATGAAAATGTTCGACTTTTTTAAAGACGAAATCATGTCGTGAAAATTTTCAACTTTTTTGAAGCCGAATTTCTTCATGAAAATTTTCAACTTTTTTGAAGCCGAATTTCTTCATGAAAATTTTCAACTTTTTTGAAGCCGAATTTCTTCATTATAATTTTCAACTTTTTTGAAGCCGAATTTCTTCATGAATATTTTCAGCTTTTTTGAAGCACAAATACTTCATGAAAATATTCAACTTTTTTGAAGCCGCAATACTTCATGAAAATTTTCAACTTTTTTGAAGCAGAATTTCTTCATGAAAATTTTCAACTTTTTTGAAGCCGAAATACTTCATGAAAATTTTCAACTTTTTTGAAGCCGAATTTCTTCTTGAAAATGTTCAACTTTTTTGAAGCCCAAATCCTTCATGAAAATGTTCAACTTTTTTGAAGCCCAAATACTTCAAGAAAATATTCAACTTTTTTGAAGCCGAATTTCTTCATGAAAATTTTCAACTTTTTTGAAGCCCAAATCCTTCATGAAAATTTTAAACTTTTTTGAAGCCCAAATACTTCATGAAAATTTTCAACTTTTTTGAAGCCCAAATACTTCAAGAATATTTTCAACTTTTTTGATGCCCAAATCCTTCATGAAAATGTTCAACTTTTTTGAAGCCCAAATACTTTAAGAAAATGTTCAACTTTTTTGAAGCCCAAATACTTCAAGAAAATATTCAACTTTTTTGAAGCCGAATTTCTTCATGAAAATTTTCAACTTTTTTGAAGCCCAAATCCTTCATGAAAATTTTAAACTTTTTTGAAGCCCAAATACTTCATGAAAATTTTCAACTTTTTTGAAGCCCAAATACTTCAAGAATATTTTCAACTTTTTTGATGCCCAAATCCTTCATGAAAATGTTCAACTTTTTTGAAGCCCAAATACTTTAAGAAAATTTTCAACTTTTTTGAAGCCGAATTTCTTCATGAAAATTTTCAACTTTTTTGAAGCCGAATTTCTTCATGAAAATTTTCAACTTTTTTGAAGCCCAAATACTTCATGAAAATTTTTAACTTTTTTGAAGCCGAATTTCTTCATGAATATTTTCAACTTTTTTGAAGCAGAATTTCTTCATTATAATTTTCAACTTTTTAGAAGCCGAATTTCTTCATGAATATTTTCAACTTTTTTGAAGCCGAATTTCTTCATGGAAATTTTAAACTTTTTTGAAGCCGAATTTCTTCCTGAATATTTTCAACTTTTTTGAAGCCCAAATACTTCATGAAAATTTTCAACTTTTTTGAAGCCCAAATACTTCATGAAAATGTTCGACTTTTTTAAAGACGAAATCCTGTCGTGAAAATTTTCAACTTTTTTGAAGCCGAATTTCTTCATGAAAATTTTCAACTTTTTTGAAGCCGAATTTCTTCATGAAAATTTTCAACTTTTTTGAAGCCGAATTTCTTCATTATAATTTTCAACTTTTTTGAAGCCGAATTTCTTCATGAATATTTTCAGCTTTTTTGAAGCACAAATACTTCATGAAAATATTCAACTTTTTTGAAGCCGCAATACTTCATGAAAATTTTCAACTTTTTTGAAGCAGAATTTCTTCATGAAAATTTTCAACTTTTTTGAAGCCGAAATACTTCATGAAAATTTTCAACTTTTTTGAAGCCCAAATCATTCATGAAAATTTTCAACTTTTTTGAAGCCCAAATACTTCATGAATATTTTCAACTTTTTTGAAGCCCAAATCCTTCATGAAAATTTTCAACTTTTTTGAAGCCCAAATACTTCAAGAAAATTTTCAACTTTTTTGAAGCCGAATTTCTTCATGAAAATTTTCAACTTTTTTGAAGCCGAATTTCTTCATGAAAATTTTCAACTTTTTTGAAGCCGAATTTCTTCATGAATATTTTTAACTTTTTTGAAGCCCAAATACTTCAAGAAAATATTCAACTTTTTTGAAGCCGAATTTCTTCATGAAAATTTTCAACTTTTTTGAAGCCCAAATCCTTCATGAAAATTTTCAACTTTTTTGAAGCCCAAATACTTCAAGAATATTTTCAACTTTTTTGATGCCCAAATCCTTCATGAAAATGTTCAACTTTTTTGAAGCCCAAATACTTCATGAATATTTTCAACTTTTTTGATGCCCAAATCCTTCATGAAAATTTTCAACTTTTTTGAAGCCCAAATACTTTAAGAAAATTTTCAACTTTTTTGAAGCCGAATTTCTTCATGAAAATTTTCAACTTTTTTGAAGCCGAATTTCTTCATGAAAATTTTCATCTTTTTTGAAGCCGCAATACTTCATGAAAATTTTCAACTTTTTTGAAGCCGAATTTCTTCATGAATATTTTCAACTTTTTTGAAGCAGAATTTCTTCATTATAATTTTCAACTTTTTAGAAGCCGAATTTCTTCATGAATATTTTCAACTTTTTTGAAGCCGAATTTCTTCATGAAAATTTTAAACTTTTTTGAAGCCGAATTTCTTCCTGAATATTTTCAACTTTTTTGAAGCCCAAATACTTCATGAAAATTTTCAACTTTTTTGAAGCCCAAATACTTCATGAAAATGTTCGACTTTTTTAAAGACGAAATCCTGTCGTGAAAATTTTCAACTTTTTTGAAGCCGAATTTCTTCATGAAAATTTTCAACTTTTTTGAAGCCGAATTTCTTCATGAAAATTTTCAACTTTTTTGAAGCCCAAATACTTCATGAAAATTTTCAACTTTTTTGAAGCCGAATTTCTTCATGAATATTTTCAACTTTTTTGAAGCCGAATTTCTTCATTATAATTTTCAACTTTTTTGAAGCAGAATTTCTTCATGAATATTTTCAACTTTTTTGAAGCCGAATTTCTTCATGAAAATTTTAAACTTTTTTGATGCCGAATTTCTTCATGAATATTTTCAACTTTTTTGAAGCCCAAATACTTCATGAAAATTTTCAACTTTTTTGAAGCCCAAATACTTCATGAAAATGTTCGACTTTTTTAAAGACGAAATCCTGTCATGAAAATTTTCAACTTTTTTGAAGCCGAATTTCTTCATGAAAATTTTCAACTTTTTTGAAGCCGAATTTCTTCATGAAAATTTTCAACTTTTTTGAAGCCCAAATAGTTCATGAAAATTTTCAACTTTTTTGAAGCCGAATTTCTTCATGAATATTTTCAACTTTTTTGAAGCAGAATTTCTTCATTATAATTTTCAACTTTTTAGAAGCCGAATTTCTTCATGAATATTTTCAACTTTTTTGAAGCCGAATTTCTTCATGAAAATTTTAAACTTTTTTGAAACCGAATTTCTTCCTGAATATTTTCAACTTTTTTGAAGCCCAAATACTTCATGAAAATTTTCAACTTTTTTGAAGCCCAAATACTTCATGAAAATGTTCGACTTTTTTAAAGACGAAATCCTGTCGTGAAAATTTTCAACTTTTTTGAAGCCGAATTTCTTCATGAAAATTTTCAACTTTTTTGAAGCCGAATTTCTTCATGAAAATTTTCAACTTTTTTGAAGCCCAAATACTTCATGAAAATTTTCAACTTTTTTGAAGCCGAATTTCTTCATGAATATTTTCAACTTTTTTGAAGCCGAATTTCTTCATTATAATTTTCAACTTTTTTGAAGCCGAATTTCTTCATGAATATTTCAGCTTTTTTGAAGCACAAATACTTCATGAAAATTTTCAACTTTTTTGAAGCCGAATTTCTTCATGAATATTTTCAACTTTTTTGAAGCAGAATTTCTTCATTATAATTATCAACTTTTTTGAAGCCGAATTTCTTCATGAATATTTTCAACTTTTTTGAAGCCGAATTTCTTCATGAAAATTTTCAACTTTTTTGAAGCCGAATTTCTTCATGAATATTTTCAACTTTTTTGAAGCCCAAATACTTCATGAAAATGTTCGACTTTTTTAAAGACGAAATCCTGTCGTGAAAATTTTCAACTTTTTTGAAGCCGAATTTCTTCATGAAAATTTTCAACTTTTTTGAAGCCGAATTTCTTCATGAAAATTTTCCAACTTTTTTGAAGCCCAAATACTTCATGAAAATTTTCAACTTTTTTGAAGCCGAATTTCTTCATGAATATTTTCAGCTTTTTTGAAGCACAAATACTTCATGAAAATATTCAACTTTTTTGAAGCCGCAATACTTCATGAAAATTTTCAACTTTTTTGAAGCCGAATTTCTTCATGAAAATTTTCAACTTTTTTGAAGCCCAAATACTTCAAGAAAATATTCAACTTTTTTGAAGCCGAATTTCTTCATGAAAATTTTCAACTTTTTTGAAGCCCAAATCCTTCATGAAAATTTTCAACTTTTTTGAAGCCCAAATACTTCAAGAATATTTTCAACTTTTTTGATGCCCAAATCCTTCATGAAAATGTTCAACTTTTTTGAAGCCCAAATACTTCATGAATATTTTCAACTTTTTTGATGCCCAAATCCTTCATGAAAATTTTCAACTTTTTTGAATCCCAAATACTTTAAGAAAATTTTCAACTTTTTTGAAGACGAATTTATTCATGAAAATTTTCAACTTTTTTGAAGCCGAATTTCTTCATGAAAATTTTCAACTTTTTTGAAGCCCAAATACTTCATGAAAATTTTCAACTTTTTTGAAGCCGAATTTCTTCATGAATATTTTCAACTTTTTTGAAGCAGAATTTCTTCATTATAATTTTCAACTTTTTAGAAGCCGAATTTCTTCATGAATATTTTCAACTTTTTTGAAGCCGAATTTCTTCATGAAAATTTTAAACTTTTTTGAAGCCGAATTTCTTCCTGAATATTTTCAACTTTTTTGAAGCCCAAATACTTCATGAAAATTTTCAACTTTTTTGAAGCCCAAATACTTCATGAAAATGTTCGACTTTTTTAAAGACGAAATCCTGTCGTGAAAATTTTCAACTTTTTTGAAGCCCAAATACTTCATGAAAATTTTCAACTTTTTTGAAGCCGAATTTCTTCATGAATATTTTCAGCTTTTTTGAAGCACAAATACTTCATGAAAATATTCAACTTTTTTGAAGCCGCAATACTTCATGAAAATTTTCAACTTTTTTGAAGCCGAATTTCTTCATGAAAATTTTCAACTTTTTTGATGCCGAAATACTTCATGAAAATTTTCAACTTTTTTGAAGCCCAAATACTTCATGAATATTTTCAACTTTTTTGAAGCCCAAATACTTCATGAATATTTTCAACTTTTTTGAAGCCCAAATCCTTCATGAAAATTTTCAACTTTTTTGAAGCCCAAATACTTCAAGAAAATTTTCAACTTTTTTGAAGCCGAATTTCTTCATGAAAATTTTCAACTTTTTTGAAGCCCAAATACTTCATGAAAATTTTCAACTTTTTTGAAGCCGAATTTCTTCATGAATATTTTCAACTTTTTTGAAGCAGAATTTCTTCATTATAATTATCAACTTTTTTGAAGCCGAATTTCTTCATGAATATTTTCAACTTTTCTGAAGCCGAATTTCTTCATGAAAATTTTAAACTTTTTTGAAGCCGAATTTCTTCATGAATATTTTCAACTTTTTGAAGCCCAAATACTTCATGAAAATTTTCAACTTTTTTGAAGCCCAAATACTTCAAGAATATTTTCAACTTTTTTGATGCCCAAATCCTTCATGAAAATGTTCAACTTTTTTTAAGCCCAAATACTTCATGAATATTTTCAACTTTTTTGATGCCCAAATCCTTCATGAAAATTTTCAACTTTTTTGAAGCCCAAATACTTCATGAAAATTTTCAACTTTTTTGAAGCCGAATTTCTTCATGAAAATTTTCAACTTTTTTGAAGCCGAATTTCTTCATGAAAATTTTCAACTTTTTTGAAGCCCAAATACTTCATGAAAATTTTCAACTTTTTTGAAGCCGAATTTCTTCATGAATATTTTCAGCTTTTTTGAAGCACAAATACTTCATGAAAATATTCAACTTTTTTGAAGCCGCAATACTACATGAAAATTTTCAACTTTTTTGAAGCCGAATTTCTTCATGAAAATTTTCAACTTTTTTGAAGCCCAAATACTTCAAGAAAATATTCAACTTTTTTGAAGCCCAAATCCTTCATGAAAATTTTCAACTTTTTTGAAGCCCAAATACTTCATGAATATTTTCAACTTTTTTGAAGCCCTAATCCTTCATGAAAATTTTCAACTTTTTTGAAGCCCAAATACTTTAAGAAAATTTTCAACTTTTTTGAAGCCGAATTTCTTCATGAAAATTTTCAACTTTTTTGAAGCCGAATTTCTTCATGAAAATTTTCAACTTTTTTGAAGCCCAAATACTTCATGAAAATTTTCAACTTTTTTGAAGCCGAATTTCTTCATGAATATTTTCAACTTTTTTGAAGCAGAATTTCTTCATTATAATTTTCAACTTTTTAGAAGCCGAATTTCTTCATGAATATTTTCAACTTTTTTGAAGCCGAATTTCTTCATGAAAATTTTAAACTTTTTTGAAGCCGAATTTCTTCCTGAATATTTTCAACTTTTTTGAAGCCCAAATACTTCATGAAAATTTTCAACTTTTTTGAAGCCCAAATACTTCATGAAAATTTTCAACTTTTTTGAAGCCCAAATCATTCATGAAAATTTTCAACTTTTTTGAAGCCCAAATACTTCAAGAAAATTTTCAACTTTTTTGAAGCCGAATTTCTTCATGAAAATTTTCAACTTTTTTGAAGCCCAAATACTTCATGAAAATTTTCAACTTTTTTGAAGCCCAAATACTTCATGAATATTTTCAACTTTTTTGATGCCCAAATACTTCATGAAAATTTTCAACTTTTTTGAAGCCCAAATACTTTAAGAAAATTTTCAACTTTTTTGAAGCCCAAATACTTCATGAAAATTTTCAACTTTTTTGAAGCCGAATTTCTTCATGAAAATTTTCAACTTTTTTGAAGCCCAAATACTTCAAGAAAATATTCAACTTTTTTGAAGCCGAATTTCTTCATGAAAATTTTCAACTTTTTTGAAGCCCAAATCATTCATGAAAATTTTCAACTTTTTTGAAGCCCAAATACTTCATGAATATTTTCAACTTTTTTGATGCCCAAATCCTTCATGAAAATTTTAAACTTTTTTGAAGCCCAAATACTTTAAGAAAATTTTCAACTTTTTTGAAGCCGAATTTCTTCATGAAAACTTTCACCTTTTTTGAAGCCGAATTTCTTCATGAATATTTTCAACTTTTTTGAAGCCGAATTTCTTCATGAAAATTTTAAACTTGTTTGAAGCCGAATTTCTTCGTGAATATTTTCAACTTTTTTGAAGCCCAAATACTTCATGAAAATTTTCAACTTTTTTGAAGCCCAAATACTTCAAGAAAATATTCAACTTTTTTGAAGCCGAATTTCTTCATGAAAATTTTCAACTTTTTTGAAGCCCAAATCCTTCATGAAAATTTTCAACTTTTTTGAAGCCCAAATACTTCATGAATATTTTCAACTTTTTTGATGCCCAAATACTTCATGAAAATTTTCAACTTTTTTGAAGCCCAAATACTTTAAGAAAATTTTCAACTTTTTTGAAGCCCAAATACTTCATGAAAATTTTCAACTTTTTTGAAGCCGAATTTCTTCATGAAAATTTTCAACTTTTTTGAATCCCAAATACTTCAAGAAAATATTCAACTTTTTTGAAGCCGAATTTCTTCATGAAAATTTTCAACTTTTTTGAAGCCCAAATCCTTCATGAAAATTTTCAACTTTTTTGAAGCCCAAATACTTCATGAATATTTTCAACTTTTTTGATGCCCAAATACTTCATGAAAATTTTCAACTTTTTTGAAGCACAAATACTTTAAGAAAATTTTCAACTTTTTTGAAGCCCAAATACTTCATGAAAATTTTCAACTTTTTTGAAGCCGAATTTCTTCATGAAAATTTTCAACTTTTTTGAAGCCCAAATACTTCAAGAAAATATTCAACTTTTTTGAAGCCGAATTTCTTCATGAAAATTTTCAACTTTTTTGAAGCCCAAATCCTTCATGAAAATTTTCAACTTTTTTGAAGCCCAAATACTTCATGAATATTTTCAACTTTTTTGAAGCAGAATTTCTTCATTATAATTTTCAACTTTTTTGAAGCCGAATTTCTTCATGAATATTTTCAACTTTTTTGAAGCAGAATTTCTTCATTATAATTTTCAACTTTTTTGAAGCCCAAATACTTCATGAAAACTTTCAACTTTTTTGAAGCCCAAATACTTCATGAAAATATTTTCAACTTTTTTGAAGCCGCAATACTTCATTAAAATTTTCAACTTTTTTGAAGCCGAATTTCTTCATGAAAATTTTCAACTTTTTTGAAGCCCAAATACTTCATGAATATTTTCAACTTTTTTGATGCCCAAATCCTTCATGAAAATTTTAAACTTTTTTGAAGCCCAAATACTTTAAGAAAATTTTCAACTTTTTTGAAGCCGAATTTCTTCATGAAAACTTTCACCTTTTTTGAAGCCGAATTTCTTCATGAATATTTTCAACTTTTTTGAAGCAGAATTTCTTCATTATAATTTTCAACTTTTTTGAAGCCGAATTTCTTCATGAATATTTTCAGCTTTTTTGAAGCACAAATACTTCATGAAAATATTCAACTTTTTTGAAGCCGCAATACTTCATGAAAATTTTCAACTTTTTTGAAGCAGAATTTCTTCATGAAAATTTTCAACTTTTTTGAAGCCGAAATACTTCATGAAAATTTTCAACTTTTTTGAAGCCCAAATACTTCATGAAAATTTTCAACTTTTTTGAAGCCGAATTTCTTCATTATAATTTTCAACTTTTTTGAAGCCAAATTTCTTCATGAATATTTTCAACTTTTTTGAAGCCGAATTTCTTCATGAAAATTTTAAACTTTTTTGAAGCCGAATTTCTTCATGAATATTTTCAACTTTTTTGAAGCCCAAATACTTCATGAATATTTTCAACTTTTTTAATGCCCAAATCCTTCATGAAAATTTTAAACTTTTTTGAAGCCCAAATACTTTAAGAAAATTTTCAACTTTTTTGAAGCCGAATTTCTTCATGAAAACTTTCACCTTTTTTGAAGCCGAATTTCTTCATGAATATTTTCAACTTTTTTGAAGCAGAATTTCTTCATTATAATTTTCAACTTTTTTGAAGCCGAATTTCTTCATGAATATTTTCAGCTTTTTTGAAGCACAAATACTTCATGAAAATATTCAACTTTTTTGAAGCCGCAATACTTCATGAAAATTTTAAACTTTTTTGAAGCAGAATTTCTTCATGAAAATTTTCAACTTTTTTGAAGCCGAAATACTTCATGAAAATTTTCAACTTTTTTGAAGCCCAAATCATTCATGAAAATTTTCAACTTTTTTGAAGCCCAAATACTTCATGAATATTTTCAACTTTTTTGAAGCCCAAATCCTTCATGAAAATTTTCAACTTTTTTGAAGCCCAAATACTTCATGAAAATTTTCAACTTTTTTGAAGCCGAATTTCTTCATTATAATTTTCAACTTTTTTGAAGCCAAATTTCTTCATGAATATTTTCAACTTTTTTGAAGCCGAATTTCTTCATGAAAATTTTAAACTTTTTTGAAGCCGAATTTCTTCATGAATATTTTCAACTTTTTTGAAGCCCAAATACTTCATGAAAATTTTCAACTTTTTTGAAGCCCAAATACTTCATGAAAATGTTCGACTTTTTTAAAGACGAAATCCTGTCGTGAAAATTTTCAACTTTTTTTGAAGCCGAATTTCTTCATGAAAATTTTCAACTTTTTTGAAGCCGAATTTCTTCATGAAAATTTTCAACTTTTTTGAAGCCCAAATACTTCATGAAAATTTTCAACTTTTTTGAAGCCGATTTTCTTCATGAATATTTTCAACTTTTTTGAAGCAGAATTTCTTCATTATAATTTTCAACTTTTTTGAAGCCGAATTTCTTCATGAATATTTTCAACTTTTTTGAAGCAGAATTTCTTCATTATAATTTTCAACTTTTTTGAAGCCCAAATACTTCATGAAAACTTTCAACTTTTTTGAAGCCCAAATACTTCATGAAAATATTTTCAACTTTTTTGAAGCCGCAATACTTCATTAAAATTTTCAACTTTTTTGAAGCCGAATTTCTTCATGAAAATTTTCAACTTTTTTGAAGCCCAAATACTTCATGAATATTTTCAACTTTTTTGATGCCCAAATCCTTCGTGAAAGTTTTAAACTTTTTTGAAGCCCAAATACTTTAAGAAAATTTTCAACTTTTTTGAAGCCGAATTTCTTCATGAAAACTTTCACCTTTTTTGAAGCCGAATTTCTTCATGAATATTTTCAACTTTTTTGAAGCAGAATTTCTTCATTATAATTTTCAACTTTTTTGAAGCCGAATTTCTTCATGAATATTTTCAGCTTTTTTGAAGCCCAAATACTTCAAGAAAATATTCAACTTTTTTGAAGCCGAATTTCTTCATGAAAATTTTCAACTTTTTTGAAGCCCAAATCCTTCATGAAAATTTTCAACTTTTTTGAAGCCCAAATACTTCATGAATATTTTCAACTTTTTTGATGCCCAAATACTTCATGAAAATTTTCAACTTTTTTGAAGCCCAAATACTTTAAGAAAATTTTCAACTTTTTTGAAGCCCAAATACTTCATGAAAATTTTCAACTTTTTTGAAGCCCAAATACTTCATGAAAATGTTCGACTTTTTTAAAGACGAAATCCTGTCGTGAAAATTTTCAACTTTTTTGAAGCCGAATTTCTTCATGAAAATTTTCAACTTTTTTGAAGCCGAATTTCTTCATGAAAATTTTCAACTTTTTTGAAGCCCAAATACTTCATGAAAATTTTCAACTTTTTTGAAGCCGATTTTCTTCATGAATATTTTCAACTTTTTTGAAGCAGAATTTCTTCATTATAATTTTCAACTTTTTTGAAGCCGAATTTCTTCATGAATATTTTCAACTTTTTTGAAGCAGAATTTCTTCATTATAATTTTCAACTTTTTTGAAGCCCAAATACTTCATGAAAACTTTCAACTTTTTTGAAGCCCAAATACTTCATGAAAATATTTTCAACTTTTTTGAAGCCGCAATACTTCATTAAAATTTTCAACTTTTTTGAAGCCGAATTTCTTCATGAAAATTTTCAACTTTTTTGAAGCCCAAATACTTCATGAATATTTTCAACTTTTTTGATGCCCAAATCCTTCATGAAAGTTTTAAACTTTTTTGAAGCCCAAATACTTTAAGAAAATTTTCAACTTTTTTGAAGCCGAATTTCTTCATGAAAACTTTCACCTTTTTTGAAGCCGAATTTCTTCATGAATATTTTCAACTTTTTTGAAGCAGAATTTCTTCATTATAATTTTCAACTTTTTTGAAGCCGAATTTCTTCATGAATATTTTCAGCTTTTTTGAAGCCCAAATACTTCAAGAAAATATTCAACTTTTTTGAAGCCGAATTTCTTCATGAAAATTTTCAACTTTTTTGAAGCCCAAATCCTTCATGAAAATTTTCAACTTTTTTGAAGCCCAAATACTTCATGAATATTTTCAACTTTTTTGATGCCCAAATACTTCATGAAAATTTTCAACTTTTTTGAAGCCCAAATACTTTAAGAAAATTTTCAACTTTTTTGAAGCCCAAATACTTCATGAAAATTTTCAACTTTTTTGAAGCCGAATTTCTTCATGAAAATTTTCAACTTTTTTGAAGCCCAAATACTTCAAGAAAATATTCAACTTTTTTGAAGCCGAATTTCTTCATGAAAATTTTCAACTTTTTTGAAGCCCAAATCCTTCATGAAAATTTTCAACTTTTTTGAAGGCCAAATACTTCATGAATATTTTCAACTTTTTTGAAGCAGAATTTCTTCATTATAATTTTCAACTTTTTTGAAGCCGAATTTCTTTATGAATATTTTCAACTTTTTTGAAGCAGAATTTCTTCATTATAATTTTCAACTTTTTTGAAGCCCAAATACTTCATGAAAACTTTCAACTTTTTTGAAGCCCAAATACTTCATGAAAATATTTTCAACTTTTTTGAAGCCGCAATACTTCATTAAAATTTTCAACTTTTTTGAAGCCGAATTTCTTCATGAAAATTTTCAACTTTTTTGAAGCCCAAATACTTCATGAATATTTTCAACTTTTTTGATGCCCAAATCCTTCATGAAAATTTTAAACTTTTTTGAAGCCCAAATACTTTAAGAAAATTTTCAACTTTTTTGAAGCCGAATTTCTTCATGAAAACTTTAACCTTTTTTGAAGCCGAATTTCTTCATGAATATTTTCAACTTTTTTGAAGCAGAATTTCTTCATTATAATTTTCAACTTTTTTGAAGCCGAATTTCTTCATGAATATTTTCAGCTTTTTTGAAGCACAAATACTTCATGAAAATATTCAACTTTTTTGAAGCCGCAATACTTCATGAAAATTTTCAACTTTTTTGAAGCAGAATTTCTTCATGAAAATTTTCAACTTTTTTGAAGCCGAAATACTTCATGAAAATTTTCAACTTTTTTGAAGCCCAAATCATTCATGAAAATTTTCAACTTTTTTGAAGCCCAAATACTTCATGAATATTTTCAACTTTTTTGAAGCCCAAATCCTTCATGAAAATTTTCAACTTTTTTGAAGCCCAAATACTTCATGAAAATTTTCAACTTTTTTGAAGCCGAATTTCTTCATTATAATTTTCAACTTTTTTGAAGCCAAATTTCTTCATGAATATTTTCAACTTTTTTGAAGCCGAATTTCTTCATGAAAATTTTAAACTTTTTTGAAGCCGAATTTCTTCATGAATATTTTCAACTTTTTTGAAGCCCAAATACTTCATGAAAATTTTCAACTTTTTTGAAGCCCAAATACTTCATGAAAATGTTCGACTTTTTTAAAGACGAAATCCTGTCGTGAAAATTTTCAACTTTTTTGAAGCCGAATTTCTTCATGAAAATTTTCAACTTTTTTGAAGCCGAATTTCTTCATGAAAATTTTCAACTTTTTTGAAGCCCAAATACTTCATGAAAATTTTCAACTTTTTTGAAGCCGAATTTCTTCATGAAAATTTTCAACTTTTTTGAAGCCCAAATACTTCAAGAAAATATTCAACTTTTTTGAAGCCGAATTTCTTCATGAAAATTTTCAACTTTTTTGAAGCCCAAATCCTTCATGAAAATTTTCAACTTTTTTGAAGGCCAAATACTTCATGAATATTTTCAACTTTTTTGAAGCAGAATTTCTTCATTATAATTTTCAACTTTTTTGAAGCCGAATTTCTTTATGAATATTTTCAACTTTTTTGAAGCAGAATTTCTTCATTATAATTTTCAACTTTTTTGAAGCCCAAATACTTCATGAAAACTTTCAACTTTTTTGAAGCCCAAATACTTCATGAAAATATTTTCAACTTTTTTGAAGCCGCAATACTTCATTAAAATTTTCAACTTTTTTGAAGCCGAATTTCTTCATGAAAATTTTCAACTTTTTTGAAGCCCAAATACTTCATGAATATTTTCAACTTTTTTGATGCCCAAATCCTTCATGAAAATTTTAAACTTTTTTGAAGCCCAAATACTTTAAGAAAATTTTCAACTTTTTTGAAGCCGAATTTCTTCATGAAAACTTTCACCTTTTTTGAAGCCGAATTTCTTCATGAATATTTTCAACTTTTTTGAAGCAGAATTTCTTCATTATAATTTTCAACTTTTTTGAAGCCGAATTTCTTCATGAATATTTTCAGCTTTTTTGAAGCACAAATACTTCATGAAAATATTCAACTTTTTTGAAGCCGCAATACTTCATGAAAATTTTCAACTTTTTTGAAGCAGAATTTCTTCATGAAAATTTTCAACTTTTTTGAAGCCGAAATACTTCATGAAAATTTTCAACTTTTTTGAAGCCCAAATCATTCATGAAAATTTTCAACTTTTTTGAAGCCCAAATACTTCATGAATATTTTCAACTTTTTTGAAGCCCAAATCCTTCATGAAAATTTTCAACTTTTTTGAAGCCCAAATACTTCATGAAAATTTTCAACTTTTTTGAAGCCGAATTTCTTCATTATAATTTTCAACTTTTTTGAAGCCAAATTTCTTCATGAATATTTTCAACTTTTTTGAAGCCGAATTTCTTCATGAAAATTTTAAACTTTTTTGAAGCCGAATTTCTTCATGAATATTTTCAACTTTTTTGAAGCCCAAATACTTCATGAAAATTTTCAACTTTTTTGAAGCCCAAATACTTCATGAAAATGTTCGACTTTTTTAAAGACGAAATCCTGTCGTGAAAATTTTCAACTTTTTTGAAGCCGAATTTCTTCATGAAAATTTTCAACTTTTTTGAAGCCGAATTTCTTCATGAAAATTTTCAACTTTTTTGAAGCCCAAATACTTCATGAAAATTTTCAACTTTTTTGAAGCCCAAATACTTCATGAAAATGTTCGACTTTTTTAAAGACGAAATCCTGTCGTGAAAATTTTCAACTTTTTTGAAGCCGAATTTCTTCATGAAAATTTTCAACTTTTTTGAAGCCGAATTTCTTCATGAAAATTTTCAACTTTTTTGAAGCCCAAATACTTCATGAAAATTTTCAACTTTTTTGAAGCCGATTTTCTTCATGAATATTTTCAACTTTTTTGAAGCAGAATTTCTTCATTATAATTTTCAACTTTTTTGAAGCCGAATTTCTTCATGAATATTTTCAACTTTTTTGAAGCAGAATTTCTTCATTATAATTTTCAACTTTTTTGAAGCCCAAATACTTCATGAAAACTTTCAACTTTTTTGAAGCCCAAATACTTCATGAAAATATTTTCAACTTTTTTGAAGCCGCAATACTTCATTAAAATTTTCAACTTTTTTGAAGCCGAATTTCTTCATGAAAATTTTCAACTTTTTTGAAGCCCAAATACTTCATGAATATTTTCAACTTTTTTGATGCCCAAATCCTTCATGAAAGTTTTAAACTTTTTTGAAGCCCAAATACTTTAAGAAAATTTTCAACTTTTTTGAAGCCGAATTTCTTCATGAAAACTTTCACCTTTTTTGAAGCCGAATTTCTTCATGAATATTTTCAACTTTTTTGAAGCAGAATTTCTTCATTATAATTTTCAACTTTTTTGAAGCCGAATTTCTTCATGAATATTTTCAGCTTTTTTGAAGCACAAATACTTCATGAAAATATTCAACTTTTTTGAAGCCGCAATACTTCATGAAAATTTTCAACTTTTTTGAAGCAGAATTTCTTCATGAAAATTTTCAACTTTTTTGAAGCCGAAATACTTCATGAAAATTTTCAACTTTTTTGAAGCCCAAATCATTCATGAAAATTTTCAACTTTTTTGAAGCCCAAATACTTCATGAATATTTTAAACTTTTTTGAAGCCCAAATCCTTCATGAAAATTTTCAACTTTTTTGAAGCCCAAATACTTCAAGAAAATTTTCAACTTTTTTGAAGCCGAATTTCTTCATGAAAATTTTCAACTTTTTTGAAGCCGAATTTCTTCATGAAAATTTTCAACTTTTTTGAAGCCGAATTTCTTCATGAAAATTTTCAACTTTTTTGAAGCCCAAATACTTCATGAAAATTTTCAACTTTTTTGAAGCCGAATTTCTTCATGAATATTTTTAACTTTTTTGAAGCACAAATACTTCAAGAAAATATTCAACTTTTTTGAAGCCGAATTTCTTCATGAAAATTTTCAACTTTTTTGAAGCCCAAATCCTTCATGAAAATTTTCAACTTTTTTGAAGCCCAAATACTTCAAGAATATTTTCAACTTTTTTGATGCCCAAATCCTTCATGAAAATGTTCAACTTTTTTGAAGCCCAAATACTTCATGAATATTTTCAACTTTTTTGATGCCCAAATCCTTCATGAAAATTTTCAACTTTTTTGAAGCCCAAATACTTTAAGAAAATTTTCAACTTTTTTGAAGCCGAATTTCTTCATGAAAATTTTCAACTTTTTTGAAGCCGAATTTCTTCATGAAAATTTTCATCTTTTTTGAAGCCCAAATACTTCATGAAAATTTTCAACTTTTTTGAAGCCGAATTTCTTCATGAATATTTTCAACTTTTTTGAAGCAGAATTTCTTCATTATAATTTTCAACTTTTTAGAAGCCGAATTTCTTCATGAATATTTTGAACTTTTTTGAAGCCGAATTTCTTCATGAAAATTTTAAACTTTTTTGAAGCCGAATTTCTTCCTGAATATTTTCAACTTTTTTGAAGCCCAAATACTTCATGAAAATTTTCAACTTTTTTGAAGCCCAAATACTTCATGAAAATTTTCAACTTTTTTGAAGCCCAAATCATTCATGAAAATTTTCAACTTTTTTGAAGCCCAAATACTTCATGAATATTTTCAACTTTTTTGAAGCCCAAATCCTTCATGAAAATTTTCAACTTTTTTGAAGCCCAAATACTTCATGAAAATTTTCAACTTTTTTGAAGCCGAATTTCTTCATTATAATTTTCAACTTTTTTGAAGCCAAATTTCTTCATGAATATTTTCAACTTTTTTGAAGCCGAATTTCTTCATGAAAATTTTAAACTTTTTTGAAGCCGAATTTCTTCATGAATATTTTCAACTTTTTTGAAGCCCAAATACTTCATGAAAATTTTCAACTTTTTTGAAGCCCAAATACTTCATGAAAATGTTCGACTTTTTTAAAGACGAAATCCTGTCGTGAAAATTTTCAACTTTTTTGAAGCCGAATTTCTTCATGAAAATTTTCAACTTTTTTGAAGCCGAATTTCTTCATGAAAATTTTCAACTTTTTTGAAGCCCAAATACTTCATGAAAATTTTCAACTTTTTTGAAGCCCAAATACTTCATGAAAATGTTCGACTTTTTTAAAGACGAAATCCTGTCGTGAAAATTTTCAACTTTTTTGAAGCCGAATTTCTTCATGAAAATTTTCAACTTTTTTGAAGCCGAATTTCTTCATGAAAATTTTCAACTTTTTTGAAGCCCAAATACTTCATGAAAATTTTCAACTTTTTTGAAGCCGATTTTCTTCATGAATATTTTCAACTTTTTTGAAGCAGAATTTCTTCATTATAATTTTCAACTTTTTTGAAGCCGAATTTCTTCATGAATATTTTCAACTTTTTTGAAGCAGAATTTCTTCATTATAATTTTCAACTTTTTTGAAGCCCAAATACTTCATGAAAACTTTCAACTTTTTTGAAGCCCAAATACTTCATGAAAATATTTTCAACTTTTTTGAAGCCGCAATACTTCATTAAAATTTTCAACTTTTTTGAAGCCGAATTTCTTCATGAAAATTTTCAACTTTTTTGAAGCCCAAATACTTCATGAATATTTTCAACTTTTTTGATGCCCAAATCCTTCATGAAAGTTTTAAACTTTTTTGAAGCCCAAATACTTTAAGAAAATTTTCAACTTTTTTGAAGCCGAATTTCTTCATGAAAACTTTCACCTTTTTTGAAGCCGAATTTCTTCATGAATATTTTCAACTTTTTTGAAGCAGAATTTCTTCATTATAATTTTCAACTTTTTTGAAGCCGAATTTCTTCATGAATATTTTCAGCTTTTTTGAAGCACAAATACTTCATGAAAATATTCAACTTTTTTGAAGCCGCAATACTTCATGAAAATTTTCAACTTTTTTGAAGCAGAATTTCTTCATGAAAATTTTCAACTTTTTTGAAGCCGAAATACTTCATGAAAATTTTCAACTTTTTTGAAGCCCAAATCATTCATGAAAATTTTCAACTTTTTTGAAGCCCAAATACTTCATGAATATTTTAAACTTTTTTGAAGCCCAAATCCTTCATGAAAATTTTCAACTTTTTTGAAGCCCAAATACTTCAAGAAAATTTTCAACTTTTTTGAAGCCGAATTTCTTCATGAAAATTTTCAACTTTTTTGAAGCCGAATTTCTTCATGAAAATTTTCAACTTTTTTGAAGCCGAATTTCTTCATGAAAATTTTCAACTTTTTTGAAGCCCAAATACTTCATGAAAATTTTCAACTTTTTTGAAGCCGAATTTCTTCATGAATATTTTTAACTTTTTTGAAGCACAAATACTTCAAGAAAATATTCAACTTTTTTGAAGCCGAATTTCTTCATGAAAATTTTCAACTTTTTTGAAGCCCAAATCCTTCATGAAAATTTTCAACTTTTTTGAAGCCCAAATACTTCAAGAATATTTTCAACTTTTTTGATGCCCAAATCCTTCATGAAAATGTTCAACTTTTTTGAAGCCCAAATACTTCATGAATATTTTCAACTTTTTTGATGCCCAAATCCTTCATGAAAATTTTCAACTTTTTTGAAGCCCAAATACTTTAAGAAAATTTTCAACTTTTTTGAAGCCGAATTTCTTCATGAAAATTTTCAACTTTTTTGAAGCCGAATTTCTTCATGAAAATTTTCATCTTTTTTGAAGCCCAAATACTTCATGAAAATTTTCAACTTTTTTGAAGCCGAATTTCTTCATGAATATTTTCAACTTTTTTGAAGCAGAATTTCTTCATTATAATTTTCAACTTTTTAGAAGCCGAATTTCTTCATGAATATTTTGAACTTTTTTGAAGCCGAATTTCTTCATGAAAATTTTAAACTTTTTTGAAGCCGAATTTCTTCCTGAATATTTTCAACTTTTTTGAAGCCCAAATACTTCATGAAAATTTTCAACTTTTTTGAAGCCCAAATACTTCATGAAAATTTTCAACTTTTTTGAAGCCGAATTTCTTCATGAATATTTTCAACTTTTTTGAAGCCGAATTTCTTCATTATAATTTTCAACTTTTTTGAAGCCGAATTTCTTCATGAATATTTTCAGCTTTTTTGAAGCACAAATACTTCATGAAAATTTTCAACTTTTTTGAAGCCGAATTTCTTCATGAATATTTTCAACTTTTTTGAAGCCGAATTTCTTCATGAAAATTTTAAACTTTTTTGATGCCGAATTTCTTCATGAATATTTTCAACTTTTTTGAAGCCCAAATACTTCATGAAAATTTTCAACTTTTTTGAAGCCCAAATACTTCATGAAAATGTTCGACTTTTTTAAAGACGAAATCCTGTCGTGAAAATTTTCAACTTTTTTGAAGCCGAATTTCTTCATGAAAATTTTCAACTTTTTTGAAGCCGAATTTCTTCATGAAAATTTTCAACTTTTTTGAAGCCCAAATACTTCATGAAAATTTTCAACTTTTTTGAAGCCGAATTTCTTCATGAATATTTTCAACTTTTTTGAAGCAGAATTTCCTCATTATAATTTTCAACTTTTTAGAAGCCGAATTTCTTCATGAATATTTTCAACTTTTTTGAAGCCGAATTTCTTCATGAAAATTTTAAACTTTTTTGAAACCGAATTTCTTCCTGAATATTTTCAACTTTTTTGAAGCCCAAATACTTCATGAAAATTTTCAACTTTTTTGAAGCCCAAATACTTCAAGAAAATGTTCGACTTTTTTAAAGACGAAATCCTGTCGTGAAAATTTTCAACTTTTTTGAAGCCGAATTTCTTCATGAAAATTTTCAACTTTTTTGAAGCCGAATTTCTTCATGAAAATTTTCAACTTTTTTGAAGCCCAAATACTTCATGAAAATTTTCAACTTTTTTGAAGCCGAATTTCTTCATGAATATTTTCAACTTTTTTGAAGCCGAATTTCTTCATTATAATTTTCAACTTTTTTGAAGCCGAATTTCTTCATGAATATTTTCAGCTTTTTTGAAGCACAAATACTTCATGAAAATTTTCAACTTTTTTGAAGCCGAATTTCTTCATGAATATTTTCAACTTTTTTGAAGCAGAATTTCTTCATTATAATTATCAACTTTTTTGAAGCTGATTTTCTTCATGAATATTTTCAAGTTTTTTGAAGCCGAATTTCTTCATGAAAATTTTCAACTTTTTTGAAGCCGAATTTCTTCATGAATATTTTCAACTTTTTTGAAGCAGAATTTCTTCATTATAATTTTCAACTTTTTTGAAGCCGAATTTCTTCATGAATATTTTCAACTTTTTTGAAGCCGAATTTCTTCATGAAAATTTTAAACTTTTTTGAAGCCGAATTTCTTCCTGAATATTTTCAACTTTTTTGAAGCCCAAATACTTCATGAAAATTTTCAACTTTTTTGAAGCCCAAATACTTCATGAAAATGTTCGACTTTTTTAAAGACGAAATCCTGTCGTGAAAATTTTCAACTTTTTTGAAGCCGAATTTCTTCATGAAAATTTTCAACTTTTTTGAAGCCGAATTTCTTCATGAAAATTTTCAACTTTTTTGAAGCCCAAATACTTCATGAAAATTTTCAACTTTTTTGAAGCCGAATTTCTTCATGAATATTTTCAACTTTTTTGAAGCCGAATTTCTTCATTATAATTTTCAACTTTTTTGAAGCCGAATTTCTTCATGAATATTTTCAGCTTTTTTGAAGCACAAATACTTCATGAAAATTTTCAACTTTTTTGAAGCCGAATTTCTTCATGAATATTTTCAACTTTTTTGAAGCAGAATTTCTTCATTATAATTATCAACTTTTTTGAAGCCGAATTTCTTCATGAATATTTTCAACTTTTTTGAAGCCGAATTTCTTCATGAAAATTTTAAACTTTTTTGATGCCGAATTTCTTCATGAATATTTTCAACTTTTTTGAAGCCCAAATACTTCATGAAAATTTTCAACTTTTTTGAAGCCCAAATACTTCATGAAAATGTTCGACTTTTTTAAAGACGAAATCCTGTCGTGAAAATTTTCAACTTTTTTGAAGCCGAATTTCTTCATGAAAATTTTCAACTTTTTTGAAGCCGAATTTCTTCATGAAAATTTTCAACTTTTTTGAAGCCCAAATACTTCATGAAAATTTTCAACTTTTTTGAAGCCGAATTTCTTCATGAATATTTTCAACTTTTTTGAAGCAGAATTTCTTCATTATAATTTTCAACTTTTTAGAAGCCGAATTTCTTCATGAATATTTTCAACTTTTTTGAAGCCGAATTTCTTCATGAAAATTTTAAACTTTTTTGAAACCGAATTTCTTCCTGAATATTTTCAACTTTTTTGAAGCCCAAATACTTCATGAAAATTTTCAACTTTTTTGAAGCCCAAATACTTCATGAAAATGTTCGACTTTTTTAAAGACGAAATCCTGTCGTGAAAATTTTCAACTTTTTTGAAGCCGAATTTCTTCATGAAAATTTTCAACTTTTTTGAAGCCGAATTTCTTCATGAAAATTTTCAACTTTTTTGAAGCCCAAATACTTCATGAAAATTTTCAACTTTTTTGAAGCCGAATTTCTTCATGAATATTTTCAACTTTTTTGAAGCAGAATTTCTTCATTATAATTTTCAACTTTTTAGAAGCCGAATTTCTTCATGAATATTTTCAACTTTTTTGAAGCCGAATTTCTTCATGAAAATTTTAAACTTTTTTGAAACCGAATTTCTTCCTGAATATTTTCAACTTTTTTGAAGCCCAAATAGTTCATGAAAATTTTCAACTTTTTTGAAGCCCAAATACTTCATGAAAATGTTCGACTTTTTTAAAGACGAAATCCTGTCGTGAAAATTTTCAACTTTTTTGAAGCCGAATTTCTTCATGAAAATTTTCAACTTTTTTGAAGCCGAATTTCTTCATGAAAATTTTCAACTTTTTTGAAGCCCAAATACTTCATGAAAATTTTCAACTTTTTTGAAGCCGAATTTCTTCATGAATATTTTCAACTTTTTTGAAGCCGAATTTCTTCATTATAATTTTCAACTTTTTTGAAGCCGAATTTCTTCATGAATATTTTCAGCTTTTTTGAAGCACAAATACTTCATGAAAATTTTCAACTTTTTTGAAGCCGAATTTCTTCATGAATATTTTCAACTTTTTTGAAGCAGAATTTCTTCATTATAATTATCAACTTTTTTGAAGCCGAATTTCTTCATGAATATTTTCAACTTTTTTGAAGCCGAATTTCTTCATGAAAATTTTCAACTTTTTTGAAGCCGAATTTCTTCATGAATATTTTCAACTTTTTTGAAGCAGAATTTCTTCATTATAATTTTCAACTTTTTAGAAGCCGAATTTCTTCATGAATATTTTCAACTTTTTTGAAGCCGAATTTCTTCATGAAAATTTTAAACTTTTTTGAAGCCGAATTTCTTCCTGAATATTTTCAACTTTTTTGAAGCCCAAATACTTCATGAAAATTTTCAACTTTTTTGAAGCCCAAATACTTCATGAAAATGTTCGACTTTTTTAAAGACGAAATCGTGTCGTGAAAATTTTCAACTTTTTTGAAGCCGAATTTCTTCATGAAAATTTTCAACTTTTTTGAAGCCGAATTTCTTCATGAAAATTTTCAACTTTTTTGAAGCCCAAATACTTCATGAAAATTTTCAACTTTTTTGAAGCCGAATTTCTTCATGAATATTTTCAACTTTTTTGAAGCCGAATTTCTTAATTATAATTTTCAACTTTTTTGAAGCCGAATTTCTTCATGAATATTTTCAGCTTTTTTGAAGCACAAATACTTCATGAAAATATTCAACTTTTTTGAAGCCGCAATACTTCATGAAAATTTTCAACTTTTTTGAAGCCGAATTTCTTCATGAAAATTTTCAACTTTTTTGATGCCGAAATACTTCATGAAAATTTTCAACTTTTTTGAAGCCCAAATACTTCATGAATATTTTCAACTTTTTTGAAGCCCAAATACTTCATGAATATTTTCAACTTTTTTGAAGCCCAAATCCTTCATGAAAATTTTCAACTTTTTTGAAGCCCAAATACTTCAAGAAAATTTTCAACTTTTTTGAAGCCGAATTTCTTCATGAAAATTTTCAACTTTTTTGAAGCCCAAATACTTCATGAAAATTTTCAACTTTTTTGAAGCCGAATTTCTTCATGAATATTTTCAACTTTTTTGAAGCAGAATTTCTTCATTATAATTATCAACTTCTTTGAAGCCGAATTTCTTCATGAATATTTTCAACTTTTCTGAAGCCGAATTTCTTCATGAAAATTTTAAACTTTTTTGAAGCCGAATTTCTTCATGAATATTTTCAACTTTTTGAAGCCCAAATACTTCATGAAAATTTTCAACTTTTTTGAAGCCCAAATACTTCAAGAATATTTTCAACTTTTTTGATGCCCAAATCCTTCATGAAAATGTTCAACTTTTTTTAAGCCCAAATACTTCATGAATATTTTCAACTTTTTTGAAGCCGAATTTCTTCATGAAAATTTTCAACTTTTTTGAAGCCGAATTTCTTCATGAAAATTTTCAACTTTTTTGAAGCCCAAATACTTCATGAAAATTTTCAACTTTTTTGAAGCCGAATTTCTTCATGAATATTTTCAGCTTTTTTGAAGCACAAATACTTCATGAAAATATTCAACTTTTTTGAAGCCGCAATACTACATGAAAATTTTCAACTTTTTTGAAGCCGAATTTCTTCATGAAAATTTTCAACTTTTTTGAAGCCCAAATACTTCAAGAAAATATTCAACTTTTTTGAAGCCGAATTTCTTCATGAAAATTTTCAACTTTTTTGAAGCCCAAATCCTTCATGAAAATTTTCAACTTTTTTGAAGCCCAAATACTTCATGAAAATTTTCAACTTTTTTGAAGCCGAATTTCTTCATGAATATTTTCAACTTTTTTGAAGCAGAATTTCTTCATTATAATTTTCAACTTTTTAGAAGCCGAATTTCTTCATGAATATTTTCAACTTTTTTGAAGCCGAATTTCTTCATGAAAATTTTAAACTTTTTTGAAGCCGAATTTCTTCCTGAATATTTTCAACTTTTTTGAAGCCCAAATACTTCATGAAAATTTTCAACTTTTTTGAAGCCCAAATACTTCATGAAAATGTTCGACTTTTTTAAAGACGAAATCCTGTCGTGAAAATTTTCAACTTTTTTGAAGCCGAATTTCTTCATGAAAATTTTCAACTTTTTTGAAGCCGAATTTCTTCATGAAAATTTTTAACTTTTTTGAAGCCCAAATACTTCATGAAAATTTTCAACTTTTTTGAAGCCGAATTTCTTCATGAATATTTTCAACTTTTTTGAAGCAGAATTTCTTCATTATAATTTTCAACTTTTTTGAAGCCGAATTTCTTCATGAATATTTTCAGCTTTTTTGAAGCACAAATACTTCATGAAAATATTCAACTTTTTTGAAGCCGCAATACTTCATGAAAATTTTCAACTTTTTTGAAGCCGAATTCCTTCATGAAAATTTTCAACTTTTTTGAAGCCGAAATACTTCATGAAAATTTTCAACTTTTTTGAAGCCCAAATCATTCATGAAAATTTTCAACTTTTTTGAAGCCCAAATACTTCATGAATATTTTCAACTTTTTTGAAGCCCAAATCCTTCATGAAAATTTTCAACTTTTTTGAAGCCCAAATACTTCAAGAAAATTTTCAACTTTTTTGAAGCCGAATTTCTTCATGAAAATTTTCAACTTTTTTGAAGCCGAATTTCTTCATGAAAATTTTCAACTTTTTTGAAGCCGAATTTCTTCATGAAAATTTTCAACTTTTTTGAAGCCGAATTTCTTCATGAAAATTTTCAACTTTTTTGAAGCCCAAATACTTCATGAAAATTTTCAACTTTTTTGAAGCCGAATTTCTTCATGAATATTTTCAACTTTTTTGAAGCAGAATTTCTTCATTATAATTTTCAACTTTTTTGAAGCCGAATTTCTTCGTGAATATTTTCAACTTTTTTGAAGCCCAAATACTTCATGAAAACTTTCAACTTTTTTGAAGCCCAAATACTTCATGAAAATATTTAACTTTTTTGAAGCCGCAATACTTCATGAAAATTTTCAACTTTTTTGAAGCCGAATTTCTTCATGAAAATTTTCAACTTTTTTGAAGCCCAAATACTTCAAGAAAATATTCAACTTTTTTGAAGCCGAATTTCTTCATGAAAATTTTCAACTTTTTTGAAGCCCAAATCCTTCATGAAAATTTTCAACTTTTTTGAAGCCCAAATACTTCATGAATATTTTCAACTTTTTTGAAGCAGAATTTCTTCATTATAATTTTCAACTTTTTTGAAGCCGAATTTCTTCATGAATATTTTCAACTTTTTTGAAGCAGAATTTCTTCATTATAATTTTCAACTTTTTTGAAGCCCAAATACTTCATGAAAACTTTCAACTTTTTTGAAGCCCAAATACTTCATGAAAATGTTTTCAACTTTTTTGAAGCCGCAATACTTCATGAAAATTTTCAACTTTTTTGAAGCAGAATTTCTTCATGAAAATTTTCAACTTTTTTGAAGCAGAATTTCTTCATTATAATTTTCAACTTTTTTGAAGCCGAATTTCTTCATGAATATTTTCAACTTTTTTGAAGCAGAATTTCTTCATTATAATTTTCAACTTTTTTGAAGCCCAAATACTTCATGAAAACTTTCAACTTTTTTGAAGCCCAAATACTTCATGAAAATATTTTCAACTTTTTTGAAGCCGCAATACTTCATTAAAATTTTCAACTTTTTTGAAGCCGAATTTCTTCATGAAAATTTTCAACTTTTTTGAAGCCCAAATACTTCATGAATATTTTCAACTTTTTTGATGCCCAAATCCTTCATGAAAATTTTAAACTTTTTTGAAGCCCAAATACTTTAAGAAAATTTTCAACTTTTTTGAAGCCGAATTTCTTCATGAAAATGTTCACCTTTTTTGAAGCCGAATTTCTTCATGAATATTTTCAACTTTTTTGAAGCAAAATTTCTTCATTATAATTTTCAACTTTTTTGAAGCCGAATTTCTTCATGAATATTTTCAGCTTTTTTGAAGCACAAATACTTCATGAAAATATTCAACTTTTTTGAAGCCGCAATACTTCATGAAAATTTTCAACTTTTTTGAAGCCGAATTTCTTCATGAAAATTTTCAACTTTTTTGAAGCCGAAATACTTCATGAAAATTTTCAACTTTTTTGAAGCCCAAATCATTCATGAAAATTTTCAACTTTTTTGAAGCCCAAATACTTCATGAATATTTTCAACTTTTTTGAAGCCCAAATCCTTCATGAAAATTTTCAACTTTTTTGAAGCCCAAATACTTCATGAAAATTTTCAACTTTTTTGAAGCCGAATTTCTTCATTATAATTTTCAACTTTTTTGAAGCCAAATTTCTTCATGAATATTTTCAACTTTTTTGAAGCCGAATTTCTTCATGAAAATTTTAAACTTTTTTGAAGCCGAATTTCTTCATGAATATTTTCAACTTTTTTGAAGCCCAAATACTTCATGAAAATTTTCAACTTTTTTGAAGCCCAAATACTTCATGAAAATGTTCGACTTTTTTAAAGACGAAATCCTGTCGTGAAAATTTTCAACTTTTTTGAAGCCGAATTTCATCATGAAAATTTTCAACTTTTTTGAAGCCGAATTTCTTCATGAAAATTTTCAACTTTTTTGAAGCCCAAATACTTCATGAAAATTTTCAACTTTTTTGAAGCCCAAATACTTCATGAAAATGTTCGAATTTTTTAAAGACGAAATCCTGTCGTGAAAATTTTCAACTTTTTTGAAGCCGAATTTCTTCAAGAAAATTTTCAACTTTTTTGAAGCCGAATTTCTTCATGAAAATTTTCAACTTTTTTGAAGCCCAAATACTTCATGAAAATTTTCAACTTTTTTGAAGCCGATTTTCTTCATGAATATTTTCAACTTTTTTGAAGCAGAATTTCTTCATTATAATTTTCAACTTTTTTGAAGCCGAATTTCTTCATGAATATTTTCAACTTTTTTGAAGCAGAATTTCTTCATTATAATTTTCAACTTTTTTGAAGCCCAAATACTTCATGAAAACTTTCAACTTTTTTGAAGCCCAAATACTTCATGAAAATATTTTCAACTTTTTTGAAGCCGCAATACTTCATGAAAATTTTCAACTTTTTTGAAGCCGAATTTCTTCATGAAAATTTTCAACTTTTTTGAAGCCCAAATACTTCATGAATATTTTCAACTTTTTTGATGCCCAAATCCTTCATGAAAATTTTAAACTTTTTTGAAGCCCAAATACTTTAAGAAAATTTTCAACTTTTTTGAAGCCGAATTTCTTCATGAAAATTTTCACCTTTTTTGAAGCCGAATTTCTTCATGAATATTTTCAACTTTTTTGAAGCAGAATTTCTTCATTATAATTTTCAACTTTTTTGAAGCCGAATTTCTTCATGAATATTTTCAGCTTTTTTGAAGCACAAATACTTCATGAAAATATTCAACTTTTTTGAAGCCGCAATACTTCATGAAAATTTTCAACTTTTTTGAAGCCGAATTTCTTCATGAAAATTTTCAACTTTTTTGAAGCCGAAATACTTCATGAAAATTTTCAACTTTTTTGAAGCCCAAATCATTCATGAAAATTTTCAACTTTTTTGAAGCCCAAATACTTCATGAATATTTTCAACTTTTTTGAAGCCCAAATCCTTCATGAAAATTTTCAACTTTTTTGAAGCCCAAATACTTCATGAAAATTTTCAACTTTTTTGAAGCCGAATTTCTTCATTATAATTTTCAACTTTTTTGAAGCCAAATTTCTTCATGAATATTTTCAACTTTTTTGAAGCCGAATTTCTTCATGAAAATTTTAAACTTTTTCGAAGCCGAATTTCTTCATGAATATTTTCAACTTTTTTGAAGCCCAAATACTTCATGAAAATTTTCAACTTTTTTGAAGCCCAAATACTTCATGAAAATGTTCGACTTTTTTAAAGACGAAATCCTGTCGTGAAAATTTTCAACTTTTTTGAAGCCGAATTTCTTCATGAAGATTTTCAACTTTTTTGAAGCCGAATTTCTTCATGAAAATTTTCAACTTTTTTGAAGCCCAAATACTTCATGAAAATTTTCAACTTTTTTGAAGCCCAAATACTTCATGAAAATGTTCGAATTTTTTAAAGACGAAATCCTGTCGTGAAAATTTTCAACTTTTTTGAAGCCGAATTTCTTCAAGAAAATTTTCAACTTTTTTGAAGCCGAATTTCTTCATGAAAATTTTCAACTTTTTTGAAGCCCAAATACTTCATGAAAATTTTCAACTTTTTTGAAGCCGATTTTCTTCATGAATATTTTCAACTTTTTTGAAGCAGAATTTCTTCATTATAATTTTCAACTTTTTTGAAGCCGAATTTCTTCATGAATATTTTCAACTTTTTTGAAGCAGAATTTCTTCATTATAATTTTCAACTTTTTTGAAGCCCAAATACTTCATGAAAACTTTCAACTTTTTTGAAGCCCAAATACTTCATGAAAATATTTTCAACTTTTTTGAAGCCGCAATACTTCATGAAAATTTTCAACTTTTTTGAAGCCGAATTTCTTCATGAAAATTTTCAACTTTTTTGAAGCCCAAATACTTCATGAATATTTTCAACTTTTTTGATGCCCAAATCCTTCATGAAAATTTTAAACTTTTTTGAAGCCCAAATACTTTAAGAAAATTTTCAACTTTTTTGAAGCCGAATTTCTTCATGAAAATTTTCACCTTTTTTGAAGCCGAATTTCTTCATGAATATTTTCAACTTTTTTGAAGCAGAATTTCTTCATTATAATTTTCAACTTTTTTGAAGCCGAATTTCTTCATGAATATTTTCAGCTTTTTTGAAGCACAAATACTTCATGAAAATATTCAACTTTTTTGAAGCCGCAATACTTCATGAAAATTTTCAACTTTTTTGAAGCCGAATTTCTTCATGAAAATTTTCAACTTTTTTGAAGCCGAAATACTTCATGAAAATTTTCAACTTTTTTGAAGCCCAAATCATTCATGAAAATTTTCAACTTTTTTGAAGCCCAAATACTTCATGAATATTTTCAACTTTTTTGAAGCCCAAATCCTTCATGAAAATTTTCAACTTTTTTGAAGCCCAAATACTTCATGAAAATTTTCAACTTTTTTGAAGCCGAATTTCTTCATTATAATTTTCAACTTTTTTGAAGCCAAATTTCTTCATGAATATTTTCAACTTTTTTGAAGCCGAATTTCTTCATGAAAATTTTAAACTTTTTCGAAGCCGAATTTCTTCATGAATATTTTCAACTTTTTTGAAGCCCAAATACTTCATGAAAATTTTCAACTTTTTTGAAGCCCAAATACTTCATGAAAATGTTCGACTTTTTTAAAGACGAAATCCTGTCGTGAAAATTTTCAACTTTTTTGAAGCCGAATTTCTTCATGAAGATTTTCAACTTTTTTGAAGCCGAATTTCTTCATGAAAATTTTCAACTTTTTTGAAGCCCAAATACTTCATGAAAATTTTCAACTTTTTTGAAGCCGATTTTCTTCATGAATATTTTCAACTTTTTTGAAGCAGAATTTCTTCATTATAATTTTCAACTTTTTTGAAGCCGAATTTCTTCATGAATATTTTCAACTTTTTTGAAGCAGAATTTCTTCATTATAATTTTCAACTTTTTTGAAGCCCAAATACTTCATGAAAACTTTCAACTTTTTTGAAGCCCAAATACTTCATGAAAATATTTTCAACTTTTTTGAAGCCGCAATACTTCATTAAAATTTTCAACTTTTTTGAAGCCGAATTTCTTCATGAAAATTTTCAACTTTTTTGAAGCCCAAATACTTCATGAATATTTTCAACTTTTTTGATGCCCAAATCCTTCATGAAAATTTTAAACTTTTTTGAAGCCCAAATACTTTAAGAAAATTTTCAACTTTTTTGAAGCCGAATTTCTTCATGAAAACTTTCACCTTTTTTGAAGCCGAATTTCTTCATGAATATTTTCAACTTTTTTGAAGCAGAATTTCTTCATTATAATTTTCAACTTTTTTGAAGCCGAATTTCTTCATGAATATTTTCAGCTTTTTTGAAGCACAAATACTTCATGAAAATGTTCGACTTTTTTAAAGACGAAATCCTGTCGTGAAAATTTTCAACTTTTTTGAAGCCGAATTTCTTCAAGAAAATTTTCAACTTTTTTGAAGCCGAATTTCTTCATGAAAATTTTCAACTTTTTTGAAGCCCAAATACTTCATGAAAATTTTCAACTTTTTTGAAGCCGATTTTCTTCATGAATATTTTCAACTTTTTTGAAGCAGAATTTCTTCATTATAATTTTCAACTTTTTTGAAGCCGAATTTCTTCATGAATATTTTCAACTTTTTTGAAGCAGAATTTCTTCATTATAATTTTCAACTTTTTTGAAGCCCAAATACTTCATGAAAACTTTCAACTTTTTTGAAGCCCAAATACTTCATGAAAATTTTCAACTTTTTTGAAGCCGAATTTCTTCATGAAAATTTTCAAATTTTTTGAAGCCCAAATACTTCATGAATATTTTCAACTTTTTTGATGCCCAAATCCTTCATGAAAATTTTAAACTTTTTTGAAGCCCAAATACTTTAAGAAAATTTTCAACTTTTTTGAAGCCGAATTTCTTCATGAAAATGTTCACCTTTTTTGAAGCCGAATTTCTTCATGAATATTTTCAACTTTTTTGAAGCAGAATTTCTTCATTATAATTTTCAACTTTTTTGAAGCCGAATTTCTTCATGAATATTTTCAGCTTTTTTGAAGCACAAATACTTCATGAAAATATTCAACTTTTTTGAAGCCGCAATACTTCATGAAAATTTTCAACTTTTTTGAAGCCGAATTTCTTCATGAAAATTTTCAACTTTTTTGAAGCCGAAATACTTCATGAAAATTTTCAACTTTTTTGAAGCCCAAATCATTCATGAAAATTTTCAACTTTTTTGAAGCCCAAATACTTCATGAATATTTTCAACTTTTTTGAAGCCCAAATCCTTCATGAAAATTTTCAACTTTTTTGAAGCCCAAATACTTCATGAAAATTTTCAACTTTTTTGAAGCCGAATTTCTTCATTATAATTTTCAACTTTTTTGAAGCCAAATTTCTTCATGAATATTTTCAACTTTTTTGAAGCCGAATTTCTTCATGAAAATTTTAAACTTTTTTGAAGCCGAATTTCTTCATGAATATTTTCAACTTTTTTGAAGCCCAAATACTTCATGAAAATTTTCAACTTTTTTGAAGCCCAAATACTTCATGAAAATGTTCGACTTTTTTAAAGACGAAATCCTGTCGTGAAAATTTTCAACTTTTTTGAAGCCGAATTTCATCATGAAAATTTTCAACTTTTTTGAAGCCGAATTTCTTCATGAAAATTTTCAACTTTTTTGAAGCCCAAATACTTCATGAAAATTTTCAACTTTTTTGAAGCCCAAATACTTCATGAAAATGTTCGACTTTTTTAAAGACGAAATCCTGTCGTGAAAATTTTCAACTTTTTTGAAGCCGAATTTCTTCAAGAAAATTTTCAACTTTTTTGAAGCCGAATTTCTTCATGAAAATTTTCAACTTTTTTGAAGCCCAAATACTTCATGAAAATTTTCAACTTTTTTGAAGCCGATTTTCTTCATGAATATTTTCAACTTATTTGAAGCAGAATTTCTTCATTATAATTTTCAACTTTTTTGAAGCCGAATTTCTTCATGAATATTTTCAACTTTTTTGAAGCAGAATTTCTTCATTATAATTTTCAACTTTTTTGAAGCCCAAATACTTCATGAAAACTTTCAACTTTTTTGAAGCCCAAATACTTCATGAAAATATTTTCAACTTTTTTGAAGCCGCAATACTTCATGAAAATTTTCAACTTTTTTGAAGCCGAATTTCTTCATGAAAATTTTCAACTTTTTTGAAGCCCAAATACTTCATGAATATTTTCAACTTTTTTGATGCCCAAATCCTTCATGAAAATTTTAAACTTTTTTGAAGCCCAAATACTTTAAGAAAATTTTCAACTTTTTTGAAGCCGAATTTCTTCATGAAAATTTTCACCTTTTTTGAAGCCGAATTTCTTCATGAATATTTTCAACTTTTTTGAAGCAGAATTTCTTCATTATAATTTTCAACTTTTTTGAAGCCGAATTTCTTCATGAATATTTTCAGCTTT